>NC_055660.1:29770972-30071910 GCF_017976325.1 Chelmon rostratus | reverse complement strand
GGCATGTTTTGCCCAATTACACCATAAAGCTTCATGTTAAACAACAGGACTGATGACCTTTTCACATCTCCACTGTGGCAAAATGTTTCTTTCTTTAGTTAATTTAAATTTGTTTGCAATCATATTAATAGACCAGGGCAGGGGACATGAGGTATTAGGTCTGCAACTTACTGTATCTCTGAATGACAAAATATTAGTGCCAATAAAGAGTTAATGAAAAAACATTAACGCAAGAAAATGTAACTTTGAAAAGAAGAAATAACATGAATAAAAAGCTGAAATAATAGGAACCTTATGTGTCGTCTGGATGTTTGCTTCACTTCCTTCACTTGCATCAGAAACAAACAGAATTTCATTCCTCCATGTACTTTACTGCATTGTATACAGATGAATGACAGTAAAGACTCTCTTATCTTATCTCGTAAAAGCAATAAAACACACCCTTGGCTAATTCGATACACTCAAGGCTTTGCTACAGCTCTACTTGGTGTGGTGAGACCAATGGGCTTATGGTGTCTGGTGGCGAATTTCAGATGGATATTGCTGTGTAGCTGACATTACTGAGTCTACTGAAATGAGACATTATCACACACAGCCACACAAAACACACACACACAAAAAAAAACTTGAAGGCAACAAACACATGAAGCACATCACATTATTCATGACCACGCAATGTGCCTGAGAGTAGGACACACACTGCTGTTCATGAAGATCATTTTGAGATGCACATCATGATACTTGGTCTCCTTGGTCATGTGTGAACTTTGTTGTTTGTACTTTGTTGTAGCATGATTTTAGCATTATACAGGTTATCTAGGGCTCGGGGTGACAGTGATTTGGTATGATACAGGTTATATGGGGTTATGGTCAAATGTTTGAACTTGATTTGAACCATGTTTCAGGGTGTATGAGTCTTTGGATGCCAGCTTCGTCTCTTTAATGGAAGGAAACTGGCACCGAGACAAAGACACACTTAAACACTTTTAGCTGCCACTGCTGGGGTGTGTGTGTCTGTATAAATGTATATATGTATATATAAATGTATTGACCCTGAAACCCCTCCCCCCAACACACACACACACCCACATGCACACACATGCACACACACACACACACACACACCAACACCAATATGTTCCTCCATATTAAGCATGTTTGTGTAAATATTACAGTTGGATGGTGGCCTCAGATTATGACCTGTCCATATTTAGCTCTATCATGTGTATAACTCACACACTATATTTACATTGTGTTCAAACATTTAGCTAGGCATCAGTGGAAACAGTCTTATTAAAAAACAGTTTTCTGGCTAGGCTGGTGCCTCGTTGGGCTGCAGTGTGCTGAGTAGCAATTCATGACATCCATGCTGTATGCCACCTGTTGCCTCACTGCACGGCAGTACACTACATGACAATTTAACTCCTCCTTTGTAAATGGGGTTAAAATATACAAGTTACCTATATGACCTTCCAAGAGTACAGTCTCTTTTCCATGGTGTCTACTTGTGTGTATGCATTTATAGTATGTGTACTTCATGTGGTCCTGAATGATAGGACCCCATTGTTTAACAAGCCACTGGTTGTTCATACATTTCTTTTAAGGCCCAGTTTCTGCTATTAAATCTTAAACAAAGAAGCCTAACCTTACAATACAAATATTATAATGGTTCAAATAGCCAGTAGGGTAATAATATTCAGCTGATTATTCATTAATTTTTTGAGTTGGCCAGACAATTTTTGTTAGTTTCTTTTATTCTGATTTTTATTCCTTTCTTCTGTTTCTCAATAAATTTCAATTTTGAAAGTCATATAGGTCCTCTATGACAATGTTGAAGCCAATTTAATACAATTAACTTATTATGAATCATGGATTATCATTACACCTTTGAATGGTGTGGACACTTGGTCACACAGATAGAATTAACAAATATCAGGAAACTCTTTTTTGTTCCCGTTTCAACTGTACGCAGTATGTCCTTCATGCTACATTCAGAGATTCTTCGGCAAGTAGTGTCTAATATTAAGAAAAAAATTATAACATAAAATAAAATTTTCATTAAATTATTAAAATAATGTGTATGAATATATATGTTTGTGTGTGTGTGTGTGTGTGTGTGTGTGTGTGTGTGTGTGTGTGTGTGTACATAAATATACACTACCAGATAAAAGTTTGGACAAACCTTCTCACACCAAAACTATGGAGGAACACATCTGGAATTATGTAGTACAAAAAAGGGTTAAACAAGCCAGAATATGTTTTATATTTCAGATTCTTCGAAGTAGCCACCGTTTGCTCTGATTACTGCTTTGCACACTCTTGGCATTCTCTCAATCAGCTTCATGAGGCAGTCACCTGAAATGGTTTTCCAACAGTCTTGAAGGAGCTCCCAGAGGTGCTGAGCTCTTGTTAGCTGTTTTGCGTTCACTCTGTGGTTCAACTCATCCCAAACCTTCTCAGCTGGGTTCAGGTCCGGTGACTGTGGAGGCCAACTCATCTGACACAGCACTCCATCACTCTCCTCCTTGGTCAAACAGCCCTCACACAGCCTGGAGGTGTGTTTGGGCTCATTGTCCTGTTGAAAAATAAATGACGCTCCAACTAAGTGCCAACCAGATGGGATGGCATGTTGCTGCAGAATGCTGTGGTGGCCATGCTGATTCAATGTGTCTTGAATATTGAATAAATCACCAAAAGGGTCACCAGCAAAGCACCCCCAAACCATCACACCTCCTCAGACATGTTGAAACAATCCGTTTCTTTCCAGCTATTCCTCCACAAAGGCCTGATTCACACAGTCTCCTCTGAACAGTTAATGTTGAGATGTGCCTGCTACTTGAACTCTGTGGAGGATAAAGAGGATGGAGAGAGGATAATATTCTTCTAATGAAAATGGTTGGGCCAGGGGGGGGGGGGGTTAATGGTGTACTGTCCTTCAAGCTCTCCTTCTGTTGATGGTTTTAATGATTTAATCATCAAGAATGAGTCAGGACTCCTTGTGGGCTGACAGACCGCAGGATGGCACAGTGGATGGCTGCCTTTGCGCTGCGCTCTCTGGTACTTCCTTTGCTTTTGTTTATTTGTAGTTTTTTGAGATGTCCTTCTCCAGTACAATACAGTCTGGAGGACTATTAAACATCAGTAAATCTAGTGGTCAGACTTTTTTCCCACTTTTCATTGAGTTTTTCTGAACTTCCTATTGTAAGAGCATTGGCTCTGTATGGAATTTACAGCAGATGCAGATGGGGGAAGTGAGCTGGTTAAGCTGAGACAAGCACAGACTTTTACAGATCTACCACCTTGCACTTTACTGCCACCACGTCAACCACATAACAGAGCTGTTGGGGAAAACCAGGAAGGGCGAAAATCTGCTTCTACATTCACAAAGGTTTGTGTACAGATTGTCACAGTATTGAAGAATTCATGCAACCCCGCCTAGAGACTATATTCATAAACTGTAAACCCTTTTGTTCTCCTCAGAGATCCATTCTTCTTCCTTAGAGAACGGATGTGTTTCAAAGGGTTCCTATAGGCTCTCAAAAGGGTTCCGCCAGTATGCAAAACTGAGGACCCCTAAAAGGAGCATCAAGTATTAGAAAACAATTTAAGTCAGTGGACCACATAACACCCTTGCATTTTTCAACCATGTAAATTGGGTTCATTGATGTTAAAGAGACACAACAAAGCATCATCAGGCCTGGCAAAGAACCTGAGATAAGTCTGTCTGACTATGACAGATAGCGGTCAGCAGAACTGAGCAGGACAACAAACTTCAGTTGAAGACACCGCTATCTTAAAGGGGTGGGGTGGCCGGGCAATGAGCTGTCTCCTGCTGTGGCCATCTACAGGCTGTGATGAGTCATTACAGAAGGGGCACAGGAGCATGGTGCTGATGTGGTCAAGTTCATGAAAAGGCATTTCTATGTGGGTGCTGACTTGGTATCCGTACCATCTGGGGCCAAAGCAATTGTCATTTTCCAGTGGCAATATTCTTTTAATAGTTTTTTGCATAAAATGTACATATATATAGTCAACCTCTTATTTTGTGTTTTGTATTTTTCATTTTCCATTGCCTTGCCATTGCTATTTCTAATGATGCTGCCTGTAACATCGAATTTTCCCAACTGGGGATTAACAAAGTTTATCTTATTTTCGGGATGCAGCTGGAAATTCACGTTTCTCATATGGAGGCATTTTGGAACATATGATTAGTGTTGCTAGAAGAATCCTTGATTCAATGTTTCTGCAGCAAAACACTCGTCTAATCCACACAGTGTTTTGCCCACTAGCAGAGGTCACAATCATCATAAATGTACAACCACGCCTACCTGTGTCTGCAGCCCTGGAAAAGGAATTCTACAAGAAGCAATGGAGACATGTTCAGGCTCTTGCAAACCACTTCTGGACCCACTGGAGTCATGAATACTTACCGTCCTTGTGTCACATGAATTGTTTCTGACACTATGTGACAACTGTTCAAATCATCAATGCAATTCAATTAATTTCCTGAAGGGAGAGGTCTGTAAAGACAGAGGAACCAAACAACTCCAAACAGCAGAGATTATGGTACAAGCTACAAAAGTACTGAAAACTTGTTATTATGATTATCAAACAAGTTACCTGGTTTTTACCTTTTCTTCGCAGCTCCTAGTTCACTCTACAATGAGCCAAGGGTGGTCTTAACACGCTGGCTGTCAGTCAGGTGGGCATTTTCAGTGATCTGTCTGTTTCTACTCTCCAGCTTCTAGTTGCAAAATGTGTCATAAAAGCAACATGGTAGTTCCCATATTGGCAAAATTCTGCCATCACTTTTGTGTAGCAGAAGGAAATGGTCCCACATCGTCCATCTTATGCATGTCTACATGAACTCACGGGTATAAGTAGCTCTTTGAGTGATCTGCTCTGCTAAATGCTCGGCTATGTTCAGCCAGTAGTTGCTAACTTTGTCCACCAATTTATGTTGTACCGGTGGTGTACAGTGTATTTATCAGACCTTTTTCAATGAAAACAGCTGCCTGCTGTGGCGATAAAAGAGGCAGTTGAGAGCAGTGAGCCTGAGTAAAAACGAGAGTTAAGAGTTGCCAGCTGTAAAATCAAAACAATGAGATTAAAAACACTAAAGCTTCATAAAACTGAGAAATACAACAGACTCAGGTAATTCTCAAGTTTCTACCCAGAGGTTTGCCATTACAAGCAACACCTGTCACAGTACAGTCAGTACAGTCATTTGATACATTGTTTGCATGCAAAAACCTGACATTCCCTTTTTCCAGTGCAGGCCCTGCCACTTCAAACCTGCGGGAAGAGTGTTGAACATACATCAGTACAGTAATCTCTCATTCCACTTTCCCTTGATGATTGTCAGTGAATCTGTAGTCCTCCTACTCACTGTTGCTGTGGTTGTCTGGGTTGACAGCTGGGTTCAGTATTTGGAGAGAGCATGTTCAGTCAAATAGCATGTTTGGTAGCATAGCACCCAGACTGAAACATGAATAAGCTTTACATGTGTATGCCAAAATTCAACAACCAATCACTGATTCCCATTGTTTGCGTGGGAACTCTTGTTCATGTGTGAAACTTTTTCCATTTTGGAAAATGTTGGGAAAGGGTTATTCCCTTTCTGCAGCAGAGGTAGATGAGAAATTTGACATTTATAGTTGTCTGTTAAATATGAGGCTGTTAATTATATATTTAGTCCATTGATCTTCGCACCCATGTGAAGATTTTTTTTTATGTGACTACAACTTCTTTAAAATGTTCTCATGGCAAAATGTTTTGTTTGCAGTAATTTGATACTACCATTAGGGGTCTCTGAGTAGGTTTCAAATCCTATAGGGGCTTTAAAATCTCTATTATTTGCTTCAATGTTTCAAAATAAAAAATTAAAATGAAAAAAAAATTCATTTTTGTAAATGTGTATGTTTCCACTTGTTTGAAATAATGCTATGTTACTTGTTGGCAACACTGGAAGACACCCATACACTGGGCCATTCAGCTGTCAACGTAGCAGCAAGTTGTAGCAGAGTAGCCTGGTGATCATATTTGGAACGATAACCACTTATGTCCCGAAAAATATAAATTGTTTTATTTATATGGGGTGCGTGTGGATTTCATGCAAAAATAACAATATCCTAATTATAAATTGCTGTTTGCCCACTATCCTAGTATATGCTGATCCAATTCATTTATTTTCCACTATATTTGCCAACGCAATACGTCAGTTTACCCAGAGTTTTACCCTTAGAACAAAGAAGTTTCATATGCTGCTTTCTTGTTAATACAAATAAGAAAAGAATAGAAACACATTTATTGACACATAAAATAGTCCTACAATCCTAGACTTCAGTTTCACTGTCCCTGCTTGCTTTAAATGCGTCGCATCCATTAACTTGAGAAAAAGTTCTTATCTGGTAAATGTAGCCCTAGGTAAACAAGAGACAAATAAGAAAGAGATGTAGGGAGACATTAGCAGAGAGAAGCAGTGCTGGCCAGATGCCTCAGTGACGATGTCCAGACAAGGTTCTGGACCATTGTTAATTCATTTAATGTGTACCACAGGCCTGTGTGTGAGTGTGTGTTTTTTTGTGTATGTATGTATGTGTGTGTTGTGTCCTGGTTGGCCCCTGGCCCTGGCCCTGTGTCTCTGGCCCAAGAAACAGAAGGTTAACTCAATTTTGTTGAGATGTAATTGATGTATCCCCTCTATCTGTATGTGTTTATGTATGAGTGTATGTGCAATGGTTCATAAAACAAGCTATAGATATACTCTGATGGACTCTTACAGTCTGACGTTCTCTGTGTCTTTGTCTGTCAGGTTCATGTGGGCGGGGCACTGGCTATACAGAAACAAAATAAAAATCCTGAAAATCAGATCAGTGTGATCATGGATAATCGCTTCTTTCATAAAATTGATACTAGGGAGGGAAATTGTATTTTGTACCTGGGTGAAATCAAGCAATAGTGTGCCTGGTCTGAATAATTAAATATGTTGCAAAGTCACTACATTCAGCAGGGGTGAGGAATACCTGATTCAGAGTGTTATATTGATGAGTACCAGATTTGGAAAATAGAATATGTGCATTGTTCTCATTATCTAAAGTTCTGAACATTTTAATTGCTGTATGTACATTGTATGTATATTATTTCCAGTGGATGTTCTCCTAATCTAGTGCACCTTATGATCAGATGACATTCTTATTATCTCCGCAGGGAGTTCACATCTGCACACCTAGCTAAAATAACCCCCCAGTCAGCCCCCCCACCCAGCCAACCACCTCTTCCAGCTTCTCCCCTCAGCAACGTGCAACAGGACCATATTAACCAATGACACTTGAATAAAAACAGCTTCTTTCCTATAGAATACTTAAAAACCCTTACTAGCTCCCTTGCCACAAGATCCCATATACTGACCTGAATGCTCTGTATGCACTGGAACGAACGCTGGAGTTGTTTGCACTGGCAAAATCAATCATTGTACTTTCGGCCTGTTGGGCTACTTGATATTTTGGGGAACTGAGCTGTACATATCATATATGTCTACTGTCCATATTCTCACATTCACATGTTTCCTTTTTGTATGCTGTAGTAATGGTTCATGCTGCCTGTTTGCTTGTTTTTTCACTGGAACTGAGCTATCATGCTGAACCAAAGCAATTACCATCAACACTAGCATGGCAGTATATAAAGTATCTGTAAGACTGTGCCAAACTTAAACCATGAACAAGGAAACATGACAGGGACAAGGTCAAGTCCTTCTTCCAGGGCTCCAATACTAAAAACATGTGGTCACAGACTACAAAAGGAAAATCAGCAGTGATGAGATAATATCTGCATCTCTACCAGATGAACAGAATACCTTCTGTACAAAAGGCCCAAGACCCAATGTCCATGGCAGATGTGTGTAGATCCTTCAACAGTAGTAATACATAGTACCTGTACTTGATGGCATCCCTGGCAGAGATCTCAAGGTGTGAACAGATCAACCGATGTCTTCAGAGACATTTTCAACCTCTCACTGGTCCAATCTGTACTCCGCCCATGTTTCAAATATCCACCATTGTCTCTTTACCCCAAACAGACCAAAGCCCATTGCCTGAATGATTACTGCCCACTCTCCTCTACCATCATGAAGTTCTTTGAGCATTTAGTATTCATGGCATCCTCTCGTCCTGACTCTCTGGACCCACCACAGTTTGCATACAGGCCAAGCCAATCAACTAATGGCACAATTGCTGTAGCCCTCCACGCTACCCTCTCCCACCTGGACCAGAGGAACACATACCATATTTCCTCAAGATGTGACCAGGGCCTTTGTTTACCTTAGAAGGCACCAGGCCTTTATTTGAAGTAGGCTTGTATAAGAGACAGGCCTTTATTTCTAAGTAACTCTGAAGTATAATTGGTCATATGAACAGTACAAAGACTTTTCTTGATCATTTCACTTTGCTCTATTAAAATTACTGCGTTATGCTTACTGCATTAAACAGTAAATACAAACACTACCTGTACCCATTTTCAAATTAGAAGCTCTCTAGCATTTCAATGGACATAAGTGCTTCATTTCTTTCCAAGGTTTTTATTCTGAAGCATTTTGCAGGACATGTTGTGGAAAACTCATTGAATTGCAACGTTCCCATTGGCACTTGAAATGTAGCAACTTGTACAAGCTACTTATACTTAATGACAAAATACTAGCGTAATCCAACTGTGTTGCCCATGCTCTCAGCCATTATTCAATGGCTAACAATTTTTTATTTGAGGAAATGCATTACATGAGAATGCTGAAGCACTATGTGACTGGATCCTAAATTTCCTGACGGCCAAAACCCAGACTGGAATCACCACCACATTCTCCACCTTAGCTCACAATATGGGCGAAGAATTAATGCTTTTAGAAAGGTATTAGTCTGTTGAAGTTAAATCAAAATCACATTTTAAACTTATAGCTCTGGCATGTGGACTTTGTCCTGCTACAGGCCAAGTGCTCATGATATATATGTTATAATTATAACTAGTATATTAGGTTAGGTTTTCATCTTTAATATGTGTTTAGTTTTGGTTAGTTTTAGCAATTATCAAGATGCTTTTACATTGTTTTTATTTTCTGACCCATATGGCTGCTAGGCTTGTCTAGGATTTCGGGGTTCTGACTTAGCCTGATTTAGCGGTAATGTAGTAACTCTTTTAGTAGTGTAGTAACTGCTTTTAACTTTATCCACAAATCCATTTACCTTTGACTTTGTGCTTCTTGATATGAGACAGATAAGAGCATTGCTTGGTAGAGAGACTGGAAACTATTGGATCTAATTAGAAGACATACATTTGTCCACTGAGGTTATTCTAATTGTAAATATTAATGCAGGAAGAACAGATTTTCTTACATGACCATAAAGTGATACTGCGTTTAGTGTCTCCAGCTGAAAATGAAATACCTTTTCTACCACAGGATTTATTGTGTGACCGGTTCAGGTAAGTACGCCATTAAACCAGAACATTGCTACTAACCTGCCTCCTAAACATTCTCTCTCTCTCTCTCTCTCTCTCTCTGTGTGTGTGTGTGTGTGTGTGTGTGTGTGTGTGTGTGTGTGTGTGCGTCTTAAGTTATAAAACCACTGCGGTGGCCTCAGTAATGTGTTTTTGCTTGTATATATAGTCTCTGTGTCAGACAACTTCAAACAGAAGCATAATCGTGGCACTTTTAAATGTCTGTTTCTTTAAGATGTATTTAAACTTAAGTTTTCTAGAAAGCTGATTCATTAACACAGACCATGTTACATGTTTTTAAGTCAGTGGCCCCTATATAAAATCCCTGTTTGATCAGATTTAGTTCTAGAACTAAATCTGATCAAACCTCTATTTGAGGTATTTGAGGTAGGTAATGTCCCCAGGTAGCAAAAAAAAATGTGCAACTGGCCTAAAGCCTCATTGATTACAGACTTGTGATGAATGACGTATCAGGATCAGCCCAAATATACATGCTGATTCCAATTACAATGGCCCAAACTTAGCCCTGGTGCTGCTAACTATAGAGTAAATTGTCGGTTCAGCTATTTATGGTTCAGCTATACCTTACATTTGATTCTGAGGTATCTGAGTGGATCATCAACTCTCACAAACCCACCAATATACAGTAAAACCATAGGCAACCACTTCCGTTTCAGGTAACTCACAATGGCAAAATGAGCTTAACCCTCAGTTAAACTGGCTACAAATGTACTTTAAAATATGGGTGATGAATCCATCCCATCTTCTGTTTTTACATAGTAGACATCTTAGACCAGAGTAAGGGGGTCTTACATGCAGATATACATCAGGGTACTGATGTGTGTTAGTTACCATAGAAGTTAAAATCTAAAGATTGCCTTACCACTTGAAAGTACTGTACACTAAATGTTGATGTCAGACATTGTGTTGTATTATCTTCAAATGTGTACAGATAATAAATGTTTGTGTAGCAGAAGCCACTGGAGAATTAGCTCTGACAAATGTCATTGTCATGGTGAGCAGTGCCCACTAGAGTTATCTGATTATTTCTGTATTTTGAAATTGTTACCCCACAGTTTCCTGCCATCTTACTTAGAACTATTTTCTAAATAAACTGACACTTTGACTTAATACTCTGTAGTGAGCAACAAAAAGGGATTTTTAATTCATAATCTCTACATTCATAATGGTGGCACAATAATATCCAGGTAACATTTAATAGTTTTATTATTAGCAAAAGTAGCCTGTCTGTTTGTAACAGCAGTAGTGATATAGTAATACGTATTACAATAGCAGAAGCAGTACTACTAGTAGTAGTGGTAGTAGTAGAATTAGCAGTAAAATAAGTAGCAGAAGTTGTTATAATTGGAAATGCAGTAGTCACTGGAGTGGAAAGTAACTCAGTGCAAGTGTTCCTGTTGTAATTAAATAGCTTTTTCATGTACTTGTTTGGGGACATTTGGACTCAATTATTCTTTAGGCTTTACCTCTTAGTATTTTTTACATAATGTATTTATATGAATAATATCAGTAACAAGTTGATAATAACAAGTCAAATAATTGTCCATCAAATAAGATATTCTCCTTTCTTGACGCGTGAGTAATCATGACAGCAGTAACATGTCAGGTAGAGGCCGTACTAGTGGTTCTGCTAGAAGCAGCAGTAGTCGGGTTTAGTATCTCTAGTACTACTAATAAGCTAGAAGTTGCATCAGGCTAGTAGTAGTAGTAATAGCAGCAGCAACGGATGTAACTCTTGCCCTTGTACAAGTAGCAGTAAAGGTAGTAATGGTTGCTGTAGGAGTAGTAACTGCAGTAGTAGAGGTGGTAATGGTAGCAGTAGCAGGAGTAGAAGGCATATTCTTTCACACAGTTGTTGAACATCATCTGGTGGACTTAAGATGGAGTTTATTCTGCTCCCTGCTGGTCAGAGATGACACTGCACTGACCCAAAATCGTTTCTCCATTTCCGCCCTCAACAGCATCTGATGGCGTCCTCACAGGAAACCAGTAGTGAAGACGGTCTTCCTTCGTCTCATTGCTTCCTTAAACTCTGTATGAGCCAGGTCTAAATGCCCTTCAGTGTTCTACCAGCACATGCAATCACAATAATTTACATATCTGACATTCAGAATTTGTATTTGTTCCAACTAAAAATACTGTATTTGTATTTTAACTCATATTTTCACTCTGTAAGTAGCAACATCTGATTTTAAAGAAACTCTCCTTGACTAAGGTCTGTGGACTTGCAGCTAAAAAGGCTTTTGTGTGTGTGCATGCTTGTGTGTAAATGTGATCAGGAATTCATTAGTTGAGAGGAAGCTCTATGCCACAGTCTGTTTTCTGTCAGTCTGTCGCACGCTGATTTTTTCCCAAGGCCAAGAGGATATCCCTTACACACACTTGAACACACACATACACACACACAAACATGAACGCTTATACAGCCACACATGGAAACAGAGAAAGTGAGAGAAAGAGTCAGCAGACACATAGCATAAAGACAAAAAAAATGCATAGAAGCCTAAAACTTTCCACAAATAAACGCTCATCAGAGAATATAATAGAAATTCAATATGTGAGAGATCTATGATTTCTATTTGTTGTAATAAGAATGGACTACAAATGGCAATACTCATAACTACTGTTATCCCAACAAGGGATGAAGAAACTATTCTCTTTTTGTACAATTAAATCACAACAGGTCTGCTTAATATTCTACCATTACACAGGTTACAATGGCCCACTTCTGTTTTTCAAGAGGTGTTAATTCAATGAAATATATTTATTACAGGGGTAGAATTTATAGCTTAGCTGTTGTTTTGGATTGCATTTCATTTTACAAGTGTGCCTAATAAAGTGGCCACTGAGTGCATACTTTATGATAGATTTGAGCTGTGTCCTTTGTTGAATATATTTGGCTGCATTTCCATTTAGATGTGCCTCTCAGCTCTCTAAACAAGACATGCATAATAATGCTTTAGTGAAAACCTTGTATCTAAAATGTGAACTCTTCAGGAGTTACAGCCGTGTCCCAAATTTTTTATTTGATAATGAGGCATTTTCTAACGGCTTCTGAAAGGGATTTGTGACCCTAAGAGGTCATGGAAATGTTCTGAAGTCAAACAGCAACATGCAATCCTTCATCCTTCTAAAATATTTCATGTTTTTCAAAAGAAATGTTGTAAGAAATAAAAACAAACAAAAAGGGTAAGGTAAAAGGTACCTTAAGGTAAAGTGAGAAAACTGACTAAAAACCTTCACTGTAAGATTTTTTAAACTGATTTTGTCCAAGGTTTACACCAGAAAACTGAACCAAACCTTGAAATTTGACTTGATTAATTAGACCAAAAAATCACACAAATGTCATAAAAAATATCAAATCCTAATGTCTTCTATGGTTTTGGTGTAGTCATGGCAAATTTGCAACTTATCTGAAAATATATTTTTACAAATTTCACTTAATTTCAATGTTAAGTCTGCAGGTATTTGCATGCAAAAGAAAAATCATCCGACCCCCCTAAATTTGGTGATTACTTATACTGTCTGAACATTTCCTTACAAAGAAGGTATACAAGGAGAATCAAAAATGAAATTAAGATAATGACACACTGTGCTGCCTGTTGGTTCATATATGGGGAATAGTGGTTAAATACAACTTGTAGGAATACAATCACCCTTGAATCACCACTTTCAGGAGTAAACCTTGTATCTACATTGTGGAAATGAAAACAACTAGCCTTGTTTTAGCTGGATGCATATCCATTTTTGTTATTGTCTTCGGGGTTTTCAAAGTATTTTATGTGTGCAGAACTGGAACATGACACTGACTTGTGGGGGAGCATGCAATCCTTCAACTTGCATGAAAACCAGCAAAAACTTGAGATACAAGGCTTTCCCCAGTCAGTGACTACAAATACTAGAATCTGAACTACAGCAAGTCTGGAGCATAACTTGGCCTCCTGTGTGTTTTTGTACACTCATTCCTTCATTTATCTTCAAAGGAAAGTGTCATCCATGCCTGTGCTATGTGGTTGAAGAGTTGAGCGTATGTGTCCACGGTCTGTGGGTCTTGTTCCAGGTTGCCCTGTGCAGTCCTCAGCAGCTCTGCACTGGCTTCAGTCTGACACCTCGCCACTGGACTCAAGGTAGGTCTCAGACCAAACAAATAACCTGCATTTTACTCCATCGTATGCAAGAATGTGCCGTCATTAATTCTGTATAAAAATAAAGACAGTGCCACAGTTTAAAATTACATATGAGGGATACATTTAGAATTAAAACTTTGTCAGTCTGTTATTCTATTAATGTCACTGGGCGATTAAAAACTGATGCGATATTATGTTTTATTTTGCATGTAACTTAATCTGCTAATGAACTACTTTCCACAGAAGCTTAACAAAAAGCCTTTAGCGGGGTAAACGTTTAAGTGTCCCATAATGAAATATTTACATCAAGAGCCACACCTCAGAAATGCATCTTGTTATCATCCACCTCTGCAAATCAACATTGTTTGAATAAAAATAGAATCAAGTCATGGGTTGCTGTGTGTGTGGGTATGTGTGTGTGTGACGGGTGTGTGTGGGAGTGTGTGTGTTGTGTGGCTTCATTTGCTGGAGCTGCAGTATTTCTCTTGAATATTATGGTAATATTTCTGCTCTTGTCAGTAGCACCAGACTACATGCTGCGCTAATGTTCTCTAATGACTGAAACACGCAGTTAAGCTTCCGATTCATTCATTGTTTTTAGCGTGGAGAAAGAGAGGAGGAGGGGCGGAGGGGGGGGGGGGGGGTGAGACAAAGAGAGAGAGGGAGGGAGAGAGAGTGATAGATAACAGCTAAAAGTGGCTTAATAACTAAGGATATTAAGGCGATTAAAGGTTTTTAACGGCGCTCGTGAACGCGACCTGTTGTGGGGAATACATTTCCACGTGAGCGCGCGGATCCTGTTTATCTGGCACATGAAAGCCATCAGACATATAGCAGACTGGGTTTAAGGATTATCCAAAAGCTCGAGACACTGTCTGTCTTTCGAAGAAACTGTTATGACTGTATGCGGGCCAGGATCCCACGCGTTTCTAGCGCGCGACGAGCAGCCAAAGAACTGTTGTGACATTTCAAAAGCGTGATGCGCGTGAAGGCGAATACGAATAATGAGCGTGATTACATTAAAACCGCTCCGAGCCACATGTGACTAGCAAAAAATATATGTCGTTTTAAATTACACATGCTGATTTCCCCAATAAACAAATAAACTTTGAAAAATCTCTGTTTACCTGAATGAGAACAGTAACTTTCAAACTTAATAACAAGAAAGTCTCACCTCAGGACAATAATTATTGCTCATTGTGAAAATAATGTTGCTGATTTTATATGCTAAAACGTTTAATGGCTAAACTCTGAATACTTTAAAATACACTTTGAGCCACTTCAACATAAGGGCTTTGGAGTGTAAACGACTTTACTTTTTCTTTTGTTTGCCTGGTGGAGCTATTAAAAAATGCTGGGAAATGATCTGCTCATTGGTCCGAGTTAGAAACAATCAGCTCCAGAATATTAGTGAAAGGAGGTCGGCCTATGAGATGTGATGTATTATATACTATTAAACATGTAAAAATCCATGTATCTGAAACAGGACCCGGGTTCTGTCCGTGGCGTTCACAGGCCAGAAAAGGAGGTTGCGAACAAATATTTTCGTAAGGTATCCAGCTATGCTTGTTGTGATTAATACACTTGATACACACACACACACACACACACAGAGAGAGAGAGAGAGAGAGAGAGAGAGAGACACACGCACGCACGCACACATAACGCTTGACAACAAAATGCATTTGTCTTATTTGATTCATTTTATTATATATTTCATTAAATTATTTAAATAAATCTTCTGGACAACACAAACATATTATTATTATTATTATTATTATTATTATTATTATTATTATTATTATTTCAGACCCGTATAACATGATCGGTCTCTGTTTGAAATGTAAGACTCACTGACTTTGTTTTATTATGCTGTTACTCTAAAACACAGTTAGGCTAATAGACTTCCAAGTCGTGGATAATATTCTTGGAAATGTTTTCAGGTATTGCGTGTAATAAATTCTTGATAATAAATCAATCTAAACTACTAGTAAAATTACTTTTTTGACTTCCGTTTGAAGACATTGAAAACAGCACAAACAACGCTTGAAGTTAACAGGGAAATTGTTTTTTGAAAAATAAAGCGTCAGACAGAAGTAAGCAGAGCAAAACTTTGTAATTTCCACCGTTTTTCAAGATTGGCCTAATGTTTTCAGCTATGAAAGACTACGTGAGGCTGGGGGATAATTAGAGCATTTGCGTTTGAAATATGAAAGTGACAGCAAGTTTATGTCTCGGTGTTGATTTCCACATAATTCCGTGATGATGTTAATGGCGCCTGTGATTAAAGCGGGTTAAGTGACTGACCTTTAGTGTGTGTGTGTGTGTGTGTGTGTGTGTGTGTGTGTGTGTGAGAGAGAGAGAGAGAGAGAGAGAGAGAGAGAGAGAGGGAGGGAGGGAGGGAGGTTTACCTGCTGATGATTGTAAAGATGATAAATGGCAGTCTACTTGAAGCCCATTACAAATTAAACTCCGAAAATACACATTGAGACAAGTTCACGCAAGCGCGCGGAGCCGTGCAGGTAAGCGATAATGTATGAAAGTCTGGTCTTACTGAGAGCAAATTAGTGGTAAGAGCAGATCACCAATAGGCCGGAAACACGCGATCCATCAGCGCTGAAGAGTGTAGTCTGTGTGTCGGTATTCACCTTGTTTCTGTCTGTTCTTACAGCAGCTCAGGATGTAAATGCGTCGCCTGCTTTCTGATTAAAAGAACTGTTTGAGAGGCACTGAAAAGAAAAGCTGCAGGAGTAAACCAGGGTTTCCCAAGCTGTCAAGGTACCACATACATCCAAATACCCAAGGAATGCCATCTGAAAATAGTTTAGCTGTTACACAGCTCAAACAGAACCACTGGTCCCACTACACACTGCGACCCAGCAGGGTTAATACACGCACAGCAACAGCTCTTATTTGATCAGAAGCCGACTCAAATAATACAGCCTATTTGGGGAAAGTTGTACAAAATTTCTCAACAAAATCTGTTTTGTTACAAATTTGAGCATAAGGTGAATGTAGGTATTTTGGGAAACAGACAACAATTATTTCTTTGTCTGCAAACTGAATGGAATGGGATGGCCAATCCGCAAGGTTCATAAGACCACATTATTTTCAGACTTTTTGTTTTAATTAGTGTTATATCAGACTGAATGTATTTCACTTAGAGACTAAACAGTTATTTAGTGTAGTATACAAAAACATCAGAAGACATTGTTTTGTGGTACAAGAGCGTTGCACTATTACAACACTTTTGCAGCTGGAGAAAATTGCAGCCGTGAACAAACTGGAATTTACACCTGAAAATTAGTTGAATGTGATTCATAAGAGAAGTATTTGCAAATATGGATAAAAAACAATTTATTACAATGAGAAACCTCCCAGCTGTATAACATTTTCTGTGGAACCATTTTACAGAAGAAGAGGGAGGAGAAGAGGAGTGTTAATGAATCTGACCTACAGTTTTGGCTTGATTTCGGTCCTCCCTGCTGCTTTGTTGAGAGAGTGGAAGAACTCTGGCTTTCCACAAAGTATTCCAATATACTAGCTGGTTATTCAAGCACTGTTTACAGGAAACATTCTGTTGTTACTTTGACAGGTGCTAGTTTCGCTGCATTGCCCTGACAACTCTTCATGAATGGACAGTATCTAGGGCCACTCCAATGAAGATCATATCTCGACAGAAATGTCAGTACACCTTGACATTCAACTGGTTCACATTAGAGAGAAACTTGGGTGTTTCTTGGTTAATTTGAAGCCAGGTTGGTGTGACTAGTCACGTAGTCCATCAAATAAGGTCAAAATGTTACACTAGAGTAACATCTGAGCTCGGTTGGGTGAAACACAGCAGCATCTAGCTCCAGTTTGTGTTTGAAATGATCGTTTTTGCATTTGAGGTGCACAAACAGCATGTTAGTAGCTACAGTTTCCAGTTGCCATCTTTGTTTGGGCCATTGAACTGTTTTCCAGCTGTGTTAATTATACACTCATCATACTATATCATAGTGACTTTTTTTCTATACAGTACATCATCAACCTGTGTATTTGTGAAAGAGATTATATTAAGTGTAATACTCTGGCAGTAAGGAATGATGAAGTACAAGCAGGTATTCACCCTTTTTTCAGATTTAGTGTGAATTTCGCAGATACACAGTGTTTGGAAAAATAGGACATGGTCAGTGTAAGGTAAAGGACTACTTACAATATCAATCTGAACACAACAGAACATATGACTACTCTAAAATATATGTCTGTATTACAAGCTTTATTACAGTATGTTCCTAACACTGTTACAATGAAAAGGTATCTTCATGTACTGTCTTGACAATGCTGTGTAGGAATTTTACTTATACTTGTGAAAGAAAAAAACAAGACTTTATACAGAAAGTTCTTCTGACCTGCAGCTGCCCCTGGTGTACACTGAAAACTTGCATACTTTTCCTTCATTACATTTCAATGTACACTGAATAAACCACTCAATGTGCCTCTACTCTCTGCACTCTCTTAGAGTGCTTAGCAGTAAAGTCTCACAGTAAACATTGGCAAGGATTGATTTTCAAGACATAAGTCGGTGAGGAGTCAAAGTGATGAAATTTAACATTTTCTTGAAACATTTTATGTGACAACATTTTCTGTTTTAAAATGTGTGAATGATGTGGTACTCAACTTCTGTGTTGGCAACCACTTCATTTCAGCACTCCGGATTTTCCATATATTTCTATCTTTTTTTCTCCAATATGTGTTAAATGAGGGAACTAATGCCAGCAGCTTCATCTCCATCTGTGTTGAGTCCATCAGAGGAAATCTTTGACAAGCTATAGTGCCACAGTGCCCTCCACACTGGTGGAAGAGAGGACATTGCACACTGCTTCCGGCCATCTGCATGTCAAATGTGCACTCTCTCATCAATAAAATGGATGAACACAGTCTACTTTTACGGACCAGACTTTCAAAGTATCTAAAAGGCTCTTTCAAAGGCTACATGTGGATTTACTTGGATACAAACTTATCAGACCTCACCAGGACAATGTTGCATGTGACAAATCAAATGGATGAGGTGTGTAATTTTACATCAATAACAACTGATGCAGGGATGCCGTAAAACATATCAATAATGCTCCAGTATCCTGGAATCAGTGCAGATCATATTATTCCCCCACAAGCCCCTAGCCAAGAAGCACAATGCTTGCTGGCTGAGCATATTTCCTCCATGGACAACTCAGTGATTCTTATGATGGGAGATTTCAACTTGTGTTGTCTCTCCCATGAACTGGCAATATACAAACACCTGTTTACGTGCAGCACATGCAATGGTAACAGACTGGAGTGGTTTAACTCCACCCTAAAAAATGCATACCACTGCATCACTCCCGACATACAGACAGCAATTGAATATGGCTAAACCATCCAGGACAACAGCAAGGCGATGGACTTCAGAGGCAACTGACATGCTTCAGGCCTGAACAGAGTGCCCTGACTGGGAGTGTCTGAGAGGCCCAGAGGATATTAACAAACAATTTGCTGAAACTTATTAAGCTTATTTGCTTGATACTTATATATCAACTTCTGTGGGCAGGTCTACCTCCCAACCAAAACCATCATACGGTACAATAACCCCAAGCCCTGGTTCACCAAACAGCTCAGAGATGCCATAAGTAACAGACATTCAGGGAGGATGACATGGATGCATTCAGGTAGGCCGGACAGAATCACAAGAATGCCATCAAATCGGCCAAGGAGGAAGACATAGGCAGGCTGGACCATGATATACCCTGCAGCCATCTGGAACAGACTCAGGACAATCACAAATTACAACAAGAAAAGCCCTGCTATCATTCCATGCCCTGGACTAGCTGATGAACTCAACACCTTTTACACCATTTTGAAAGGTCTCCTATCATACACACTGATCGCCCATTGTCCCCCCACCTAACACACTGATGCTAACAGTTGGCTCTCAACGTCAGCAAGACAGTGGGGATAGTCATGGTCTTCCAGAAACAGCCACCTTCACATCATAGTTGGTGATGTGAAGGTGGTTGTTCCTATCAACAACATTTTCACTCAGTTCTAGAGAGCCACCATGGAAAGTGTCCTCACATACTCCATCACAGTGTGGTACCCCACATCTACTGCCCACACCAAACACAGACTGGACAGCATTATGCCAATAGCCAGGCACCTCACAGGACAGGAAGGAAGTTCCCAAGAGTATTCTGCAAGATTACCTAAAATGTAACCGCTGAAATATGATTGTCATTAATAGGCATGTGACTGTCAAGGAAGCAGAAGAGTATTCTGCATGATGCCAGACAGCAGGTCAATAGGATAGTGGCAGACCTATCACATCTGCACCAAGACCACTCAATCTGCACCAGGGCCACTAAGGACATCACTCTCCTCAACAACCCATCAGACCTGTCTACCTTTCCATTTTCCTGGGATTCTCCCATATTTCAGCCCTCTCTCCCGCTGTCTTTAAACATTTAAACTTTTTTTAACCTTTCTAAACCAGGGGTGGCAAAAACACCTATTTGATGTGTTTGCTACATTCCCCTCCGGTACAGGATGCAGTATGTCAAACATTAGCTGTAACATCTAATGACAAAAGTCATTCACTCAAACAGCACCCACCAATAAAACAAAAAGAAGAAGAGGAAGAAAATTGAGAAGAAGAGAGATGAATTGAGAGGGATGGAGTACCTGTGAAAATGGCTCAAAATTTGTGCAAGTATCTCATCAAATGGGAGGAAGTTTACCCATGCTTAACAAAGAGCTACATTGGTCAGTAAGTCGTGCTTTTTGTGAATTACACCACTTGCATCTCAATGTATCACACAGAGGGAGAATCGATGTGAGCCAGTATGACAAATTTGCCATAAGTGTGGCCAAGAGGTGCAGAGACATGCTCCACCAATGACTGCATTTGTACCACCACTGCCATTTGTTTGTCCGATATTGTAGTGTTGGTTCCTACGACATCATAATTAATGTTGCTCCAGGAACATCATTACAATTGACCAAAAAGTCACATAGGGAGGCAGGTTTTTCCACTTAGTCCACTTATTATTTTCAGTTTCTTATTTCAGTGTTCCATCACAGCTTGGTTAGGTTTAGGCAACAAAACTACTTTGTTAGGTTAAGGAAGATATCATGGATTGGGTTAAGCCCCGTTCACAATTTTAACCTCGTATTAGAAAGGCTAACTTCTCCCATGTGTTTATTTGTATGTAATGAACTCTGAACTGAACTGAACCTGTTTCAAACTCGGTGCTACAGTCTCATTCTGGATGCAGACTTTACGCTGTCATAACCAAGAATTTCACCGATCGCTAAACTGTAATCTTCCACCCAACAGTTAACTCCATGTTGGCGTCCACAATCCAGGTTCAACCACTATCCATGGGAATCTGCAAGACAAGAAGGCACTGACCGGAAGAAGTCAAGTTAGCAACATGCCTTGGTGGGACATGAATTGATGCAGATGAAGAGGGAGAGAAGGAGCTCAGTGTATGTAAGATTTAAGTCTACTCTTAAATGTAGAGAGGGTGTTTGCCTCCCAGACAGAGACTGGAAGATGGTTCCACAGGAGAGGAGCTTGATAGCTAAAGGATCTAGCTCCCATTCTGCTCTTGGAGACTTTAGGAACCATAAGTAAGCCTGCATTCTGGGAACGCAGTGTTCCAGTTGAGTAATAGGGTACTATGAGCTCTTTAAGATAAGATAGTGGCTGACCATGTAGGGCTTTGTTGGTAAGGAGAAGGATTTTAAATTCTGTTCCAGATTTTACAGGGAGCCAGTGCAGAGGGGCTAATATCGGAGACACAATCATCTCTTTTCCTTGTTTTTGTCAGAACACTTCTGAGCCCCTGTTGCTGTCACCTGAAAACCAAACTGGTGGCAACAAGACTATGCTGACGAGCATCAGGAAATGTACACAGTAAATACTAAAACAAATACAGTGTCACTGAGCACAACATATCTGCCTAACCTTAGAGGTAATAACTTGTCTGTGAGCTAAGCTCCTCAGAGAATTTTTTACCCAAAGCGCATCTCTGCACAACCTAGTTCAGCTCACTTCTCCCTCCATCAGGGGAAGGGTCAGTGAGAGCGAGAGAGCAACAAAGAGACAGAGTCAGAGGCATGATGTGAGACATCATTCCACAGCTGGTCAACAGATGGCTGGAGCTGACACACACATGTGTGACCTTTTCTCATCTACAGTGTATATCTAGCTAGCAGACTACAGCTCAGACAGCAGCTAACTACAGACACGGTTTGGTTAGAAACACGTTTGCTTACATGTTTACTGCAAACTATGTACTGTAAGTCCAGGGTATGGCCAAATGTGCCTCTGACCACCTATTTAAATGAGATTTGATCAGTACACTCCATTAGTTAATATTAAGTGACATATTAAGTTTTAGTAATGGCATTGTTGCTCCGTCTTTCAGTTAGATGGCTGCTCAGAAAACACTTTCATCTAGGTTGATATATCTAAACAACAGTGGGACAGATTGACATTGCAGTTTGTACAGACATTCATGGTTTGCTGTCGCTCAGGTAAAGACAGGTCAGACACAAGTGTATTTCTTTTAGAAGCTTAAGAATATAAGATTCCTGTGCCAAGTTCTTGTTAACTTTACCAGAGGAGCAACTAACAAAGATCCTGACTGAAAACATCACAAATTGGCATGGGATGTGCTTGGCCCAGGACAGGAGGGCTCTGCAGCGGGTCATTAAAACCACCAAGAACACCATTCACTAAGTATCAGTGATGTTGGTGAGGTGCCTGCACAGAATCCAAAGAATCCTAAAACACATTCCCTAGCCCAGCCACAGCCTGTTTACCCTGCTGCCGTCTGGCAAGCGATACAGAAGTATCTGCTGCTGTCAGGCTGTGAGACTGGATTCCTCCTACGCGCTCCACCATTAAAAATACTATATTTTTATGACTTATTTATTCTTCCATTTATACTGTATATATTTTTTTATTTTGTGTGTCACAACTAGCATTTCTTTATAAAGCCCTGTGTTGTAGAATGATAAATAAATTAACCTTGGGCGTTCGATCCTCCTGTCCTCATAATGAACACACTGAACCCCAAGTTGGTCCTGATGGACAGGCCAGCGTCTTGTATGGCAGCTCCATCGCCAGTGATGTGTGTAAATGGGTGGCCAACTGTAAAGTGTTTTATCTGTTAAGGTAGAAAAGCATTGTTTAAGTGCAATCCATTTAGAATTTATCACAAATCCCTTTGGTGATTCCTTAACTTTTCATCTTCATCCTACACCACCATGGGGTTGTCATTTTTGTTTTTCAGTGAAATGTGATCATCAGGTCATTTTAAATTTGTTCAGCACTTTGATTTATGACCAAAAACATGCATAATTCCCATCAGCTGATGTTGTGTTTCGTGCTACTTAGCAAATAGTAGCATCCAAAGACTAAAGAGCTAGACTAAATCTAAACATGTCAAAAAATAAACTGTTTAACATTAGTATTTTTATTGTGAGCTTGCTAGCATGCTGACATTAGTATTTAGTGCAAAGAATTGCTGGTCCATTAGCATGCATGTAGATCAAGATCACATATGAGATCATAATGATTCTGCAAAACCAAATGTCATTGCAGTCTGTCCAGATTACCATGAAATTTAATATAAATATTACTGGTTCCCAGAGGATGAATGTTTTTGCTGATTCCGTGACCTCGTGTAGCACTGCCATTAGGCTAAATAATCTACTTGTAATGAAGAAGTACCAAAAAAAGCAGATTGCCATGAAGCTTGCAGAGCACACTCATGATCCCCAGAGGAGAGACCCTTTCAATTTTGGACACTCCCTGAGCTTCTTTTTATCACCACTGGTGAGGCCAAGATGTCTACTTTTGCACATAAGATATGGAAAAGAGCAGTCTGGAGTGGATCTGCCAGAAAAGCTTCTCCCAAGTGGAAACTCAGGCTTACTCAACTTATCCCACTTAGCATTCCCTTTGGCCTGGGCCCTTGTGCTGTATTAACTTGAAGTGCAGTGCTTTTTGTCTGGTTAATTTTATTTTTATCTAGTTATTTTTAGTGTTTGCCTGTATTTTTGACTTATCATTTCTGAATCAGTTTTCTGTTAATGCAACCAGTTTGCCATTTGGGTGAGTGATTCTTCTTTTGCAGCATGTCTCCATTGTGGTATTTGATTTTGATTTTTTTATTTGCATTATTCATGAGGTTGAGGGACGTTTTTAAAAACACACACAGAATAAAGATAGGAAAATAATTTAATAAAAAGAATGTTTCATCAGACATCTTAGGCTGTCTCCTTCTTCTAGTGTGTTTTTACGTCTCAGCCTCATCACTGATAAAAGGACTTTTTTACATTCACATAATGCTCAGTGCTCACCTCGTTCAATTTCCTCCTTCCTTCCTGTCTGTGATGAAAACATAAGCTAGCAGCTCTCTGCTGTCCTCGAGCTGCACTAGCAGCAGTAAATCTACCAGTAGACGGACACAGGGAGACAGAGAGAAAACGTGATCTAACAGTGATCATGTCCCTGTGTGTCTTCTGAACTAATAAATCATCATTGAGAGCGCCTCTGCTCTGCCTGCATGGCTATGCCAGCTGCTGCTGAGTGTTGCACAACATCTGACAAGAGCTGAGACATGGGCAGCATAGTCTTCAGCTGAGAGCAGAAAGCCTGGACAACAATGTGGATAACAGCTGCTTAAAAGGGTCTGAACTAAATATGAAAAATACTGATGGTATTGTCAGGTTTAGCCTCTTATCGTTGAGATGCAAATTTAGCGTTGTTTCTTGTTCACACTGGTTTGCTTGTTTTCTTCTGTTTTTTTGTTTTTTCCCCCTTTTTCAGCCAGATCAAATATTATCTAATTTTATCTTACCTCAGGAAAACACCACCAAATTTCAGTACAGTCAATGCTGTACAGTGATCAGCCATACAAATTCTCATAATGAATACAGTTGAATTACTTTTGGGAGATTATATAATGCATAATGTGTTGCACCACATTGAATTTATACCTGACACCTCACTTCACTTCCAGTTCAAAGTCAGTTCAAAGTGCATTAAAATACCTGTTGTGTTAATACTAAACACTCCCACTTCATTGCCAGTGACATAACCGAGTAATCACCCAAGAATGAATGAATGAATGAATATTAATGAATATGAAGAAATATGAACACTAGAAAACAGGCAGCAACTATTGCGAGAAAGGAATAAATAGCCTGAAATCTTGAGAAGACATGTTGGCAGTCGTGGCTTTGCTGCAGAAAAGTGGATTTCTGGATCATCGATTAACTTTGAGCCTGGAAGTAGTTAAGGTCAAAAGGTCAGAAATTGCAGCACAATTTAATTATATCACACTGACTTGTCCCAAAATATTTATTATAGACAATTTAGTCTATATGTTATATTTACATCAGTGGCCATGCAGAAAGCATGAAAAATGAATATAGTATGTTGTCTCCACCCTCATTCTGTTGTTCCACCAGTTAAATTCAGTCAAGAATTAAAGTTTGTCTGTTAGATCATTTTGAAAGCAACATAATCTAACGAACAAATCCAAATGATCAGCATTTGGATTTGCTGATTTATTTTTGTATTTTTTGTATTTTTTCAATGCAAAGTTGGTGTTTACTTTTGAAACAGTGCTGCAGACTGATGAAGGCTTTGGATTAAACATTTTAATCAAGCCTCAAAATTGAAGGAATGAATTTTCCTTTTCAGTTTATTTCTTTGCATGCTGACTATTGCACTGTTTGTCAATAGTCACACACATACTAATAAGTCACAGAGAGAAAGGAAAGTGTAGTTATAGGAAACACTGAGAATAAAATCTGCAGACAGTTGATTGGGCAACAAAAAATGGACTGATCAGCTCTTTTTCCATTTCCAAACAACGTGGTGTGAATCATTAACCTTAGTTGGAATTTACGTGTTTTCAGGCTTCACGATAATAATAGTGGTAAGGTTTTTAGTTCACACTGGACCCCTACTGACCAGGATTTTTCAGCTGTGCTGTAATCAACAAGGAATTAAGTGTAGATGTATAACAATTAATAAATGATGTTGATGAGCAGGTCAAGAATTATAGTAAAAAAATTTAATTAAACGTAAAAACTTAAAAAGATCACTGCTGAAAAACAAAACTCTGCAGCGACTGTAACACCACTCCACTCCCCATTATTCATCATTTATGCCCACACTTTTTCTGTCAGTTTAAAGAAAAATGAATCATTCAATACTGAAATGTTATGCATCAGCAGTATCCCACATTTCCTTTGTACTAATTAATGGCTCTCTGCCTAAATACCTAACTATATAATTCTACTTTATTTTCTACCTTTTGGATCATTTATGTCACCAAAAATCAAAGTTTTCTTGCAGGACAAAAATAGTTTGTTATTCAATCACAAGACCTATGTGTTCTCCGAATGAATGGGGTTTGTGTCCCCTGAGAAACTAAAACTGAACGATCTTTTCCTAATCACCACGCAGGTTTGGAGCATAACCAAACTGCGACTGTTTCATAACAAAAATCATGTGTCAGAGAGGCTCTCTGGCAGGAAGGCTTTGTGCGGCGCTGGGATGAGAACGTGTTGCACGGAGCAGTTTCTCTGGCCGTCTAATCTTGCTGTGGATGGGTTAACAGTGGAGTTAGCTGAAAGCCTGGTGAGTCTCATACAGGCGCTGAAAGATAGGCCAGTCTTATATATGGTCTGCCAGGGTTTCCATCATACACTTAAAATGTAGATCCAGCTAATGATATATATGAGCTTTAACCTTGAGAGGATGAACACAGAGTCATCTGTGATGTATAATAAGATGGGGCAATTAATAGATAAGCTGGCAATACTACTGAAATGAACTACCTCCTTTTATCTTATCACTAGCACTTTGTAATTTGATGTATCTGCAGGTATTTTCATTGGTTGCAACTTTAACTGGTTCATTCAACTCATTAGGTGTCAGTGTTATATATTTGATCTTGTATATGTTTTATTTGATATTTATTTAGAAGCATTGTTTACTGCATGTATTTACAAGTTTAAGTAGAAGCTTTGTTATCTACCTTCAATGGTGTCTTTATATTGTTCTCAAACTGTAATCTATTTTAATCTAGCTTGGTTTAAGGCTTTTTACCATAAATGACAGTACCTTAACTATAAAAACAGGTCAGATCATCTTTACTAACACTGTTACTAATCACGATGACAGTATGATATGAGAACTATAAAATGATCTCATAATCGAAGTAAATGTATTAGACAGCATATGCAGTAACAGCTCTGCCATGCAGACGGCTGCATAATGACTGCAGAACCAAGACCAGCAGGCAGAGAGACAGAAAGCAGAAATGGTGTAAATCCTCCTGTGTTTAGAGGAGGTGGTTTCTGTGGTTTTGATGGCTCTGTTTGCAGGGGCTTTATCTTTGATTTAGCTCACAGTGACAGAAACAGCAGTTAAGAGGCCAAAGGTGTGTTTAAAGCCTCTGAGAAATGCCTTATAACACAAACCGGAAATTTCATACAAGACTTTCTAAATGCATTTTTATATAGTGGTAATCTGTAAGATGTTTTGTTCCAACTAGGCTAAACACCTGTTTGCTGCAGTATTTCTGTACTGAATGTCATTCAGGCTGTATGAGAGATTCTGAGACATCTTATGTTGATACAGTTTGAGTTTCTGTGAGTGCCACTCTTCCCTTCATCTGCCAAACTGTGCTTTCATTTACTCTTCATGTTGGCTGCCCTCTTTAAAGGGACACCATGTGACTGGAGCTAAGAAGCAGCGAAGGTATATGTTAAAGCAGAGTAGTTCAGGTAGAGGACAGTCCCCAAGTCCATTATGCATTTAAATCTATGTGAAGTTGGCTTACATTAGCTAACATTACCACCCTAATCTACTGGTCATTCCAGAGCAAGTAAGGCTGTAATGGCAAACTCACTGAGTGTACAAAGCAAGGATGCTTGTGAATATCACTTTAATTTAAAACAATAATAATTATAATAATAAGGTTTTTATTTCTGCTTTCGAAAGTGACATAGTCTCACTCTAAACTGTGAACTAAGAACTGAAATTGGAACTGGAACAGCACTGGATGTCTGGAATAATAATTTAAAAAAAAAGAATTTCTAGTCATATCATTTTTAGCTGATCATTGCACAATATTGGGTTCATTTGCTCTCATTAACAGCTGTGCAAATGTTCAGTTGTGGATGTTTTATGTATATTTCAAAATACTATCTTGCCTTGTATTTATTGTGCCAGACTGAGTAATGCTTTTTATTCACATGTTGCTTTTGATATCCATATATTGTAATCATCTGTTTGCATTATTCCATTAATGCCTGATAATGTCGCACAATTTTGTTTTGTTTAGTAAGCAAACATATTTCTGTTAACGTGAATATGTCCCATTTTATTGTCCAATTAGCATAATGAATGTATGTATGATAACTTGACTAACTTTAATATTGTCTATTTTAGTATTTTCTCTTCATGTTTATGAACCATTTCAGTAATTAATTACATGTTTTGGCTAACTTTAGCACATTCACAGCAATGTTTATTAATGTGGAAAGTTGCTGTTAAATAAATGCAGATTACAGAGAACAACAGAATGTTATTTATTTTCCTTTTTTTAACACATGCACAGTGTCTCACCCTCATCTTAATTGGATATGAGTTAATATCCTGTCGTTCTCTGTCTTAATCCTCTGTTTTTTATCAGAGCTTTTATTGATTCTCCGTCTGTTTCATGTGGCTTAGCTTTCCATTTAGAAGTTGCACTTTATTGGACTATTTTCAGTGGCTGCAGGTTGCTAATAGGCTTCCATTCACAACGGCCATTTACCAATAATAATAATAATGATAATAACAATAAGAAGGAATTTTATTTGTATAGCACCGTTCATATAAGAAATGCAGCTCAAAGTGCTTCACATGAAAAAGACAGAATGGAGACAAAAAAGGGATAGAGACTGATGGAAAATAAAGCTCACTGAATAGTAGCAATACAATTAAAATTAAAACAGATTACATTGAATGCATAAACTCAGGTAAAATACAACATTTTAAAAGAGGTGCAGCAGTGCATAAGTGCTTCAGTGTTTCAGGCCAGTATCAGGAAGTCAGAGCTAGTTAAAATCTAAAGGAGAAAAGTTTTTATCGTTCTTTTAAAAATGTTCAGCGAGCTGCTTCCATGATATCTGTAGGTTCCAGAGCTTTGGGGTGTAATTAACAAAGGCTGCGTCCCCATTTTTCATTCAGCTGTTCGACCTCCAATAAACCAGCAGCAGATGATCACAGTGTTCTTGAAGGCAAACACTAGACAAGGGATTTGGCAATGAAGCTTGGTCCTGGTCCATTAAGGGCTTTGTATACAAGGAGGAGGACCTACACACAGAATATCTGATGTAGCACCAGGGACAATAGCAGCATTATGCAAATGGAATCAGCATTTGCAAAGTATAATATAGTAAAACTTTGATTTTGAGGCCAAATTAACAATAGCTGTATTATAATAAATGGGCAAAAAAAAGAAGCAAAAACAAAGCCTTCATGCAGATAAATGAATTTAGTGAAGCAAATCCAAGTATGGAGAAAAATACTTTAAAATCCTGAAAATAATAATAAAAAAAAAAACAATGTCTTGATGTCCCCTTAACATCCAGTTTTCCTTTCATTTCTCCTGAAGTTCCAAATTGGTCCTTTTTTGGGGACAGAAGTATCAAAGATACATCTGTTCTGAAACATTGTATTTTGACTTCTAATGTAATAAAACATACAGTTCTACAGTAAGGTACAGAGTCCTTGGGACATATTTGGGAAATTTGGAATCTTCTCAAGAATTTAAAGTTCTGTGGGTTCAAACAATGTTTGTCTGCACAGCATGTGTTTGTAATGAGCGGAGCAGTGGTTAACAGTGGGGGCACAATGTGCTCTTAATTGAAATTGTGGTGCAACATTTTTTGAGTTGTAAAAAATGTATTCATCTAAAATTCATGTAAAATTCATTTCACTTAGGGCACTGATTGGATTTGGTGTGGAGATGCGTTTGTGCTATGAAATTCATATGTGTCTTTTATTGACAGTATGTACTTCATTTTGACTATTTATTTTATTTTGTTAACTTCTTAAATGTGATTTTCCAATATGAAAAAATATGACTTAATAGATAAAGCTGGCATCACAATTGCATTTCAGCAAAGTCTTTGTTTCAAAACAATAAAAAGTAATGTGCCTAACAGTAAAGCTGCAGCAGTTCTGTTACTCACTAATGGATGGGTGTTGGTAGTAACCGTAGTAACAAGAGCAGCAGTCCCTGTAGCATCAATGCTGTGTTTTAGCAGGACAGCCTGAACCAGCCTGCTGTGTGTGTGTGTGTGTGAGAGAGAGAGAGAGAGAGAGAGAGAGAGAAAGAAAGAAAGAAATGTGTGTGTGTGTGTGTGTGTGTGTGTGTGTGTGTGTGTGTGTGTGTGTGTCAACAGCAGTGGCTGCTCTGATGAAGCACAGAGCCTCTAGGGCTCAAGAGGCCATCCATCATCTCCATCAGGCTTAAGTGAGGCTCTCTGGACTGGGATGCCACCAGACGACAACCTGGGCCCACCGGTCTGAGCTGGACTAAATAAACACCAGCCCCTTCATCATCATCCTCACAGAAACAGAGAGAACGAGAGAGAGGGAGGGAGATGGAGAGAGGGAGAGAGAGAGAGAGAAAGAGAGGGAGAGAGCGAGGCACGGAGGAAGAAGGAGAGAGTGAGAGAGGGAGAGAGTGAGGCTGGGAGGAAGAGGGAGAGAGTGAGAGTGAGAGAGGAAGAGAGAGAGAGAGGGAGAGGAAGAGAGGGAGAGAGTGAGGGAGAGAGGACGAGAGAGAGGGAGAGAGGGAGAGGGAGAGAGAGAGGGAGAGAGTGAGGCAGGGAGGAAGAGGGAGAGAGAGAGAGGAAGAGAGAGAGAGAGGGAGAGGAAGAGAGGGAGAGAGTGAGGGAGAGAGGTCGAGAGAGAGAGGGAGAGAGGGAGAGGGAGAGAGAGGGAGAGAGTGAGGCAGGGAGGAAGAGGGAGAGAGGGAGAGAGGGAGAGAGGAAGAGAGAGAGAGAGGGAGAGGAAGAGAGAGAGAGAGGGAGAGGGAAGGGAGATGATTGAACATTGATGATTGGACTTTCCAGAATGACACATCATGAATACCTTATGTCTGGTCTGGGTGCATTAGCATCTCTGATATGGTCAGAAAATATAAATGAAACTCATTTTCTATCATAAATGCACTTTACCAGTCATTGGGGTCAGCTCAGAGCTAATTATTGAAGAAGACAGCTCTCACAAATTCTTGAATATAAATCAAGATGCCTTTTTTTAACATCTGTTCTTCGTTCATTTGCACAATTATTTGCTGTCACAGAGAGAGGTTCACAGTGGCACAGTTGTTTTTCCTTTTCTTCACGCATACAAGTAATCAAGTAGTGCAGTTCCAGTGCATACACAGCATACCTTCTTCTTCTCAGTGAGCAGAGCTGACTTACTTACAATTTATTATCAATGATGTCGTTTGTACATTTTATGGTTTATTTATAGCATTTTTGAAAATTGCTTACTTACGTATCTATTAAGTATTTATTTTGTGGGACTTTTTCATTTCATGTCACTCTAAGTACTTTTGGATTTTTGGACTTTTTAGACAGAAGACATTGGTTTTAAACACTACAAGCTTTTCATTTGCGGTACATAAAACAAACACCACCCAGGTATAGGTCATTCACATACACATACACAGACACACAGGCAGCGTGTCAAAGGTCATATTGTGTCTGGAGAGGATTTAGTCTTCTTGCTGTTTGATCTCAAACATGCACATGCTTACACACACACACACATGCATGCCCACACTTTCTCTCACACTCACTCACACACACACACACACACACACACACACACACACACAGAGAGAGAGAGAGAGAGGCCACTTTTGGGGAAATTGCATAGACATACATTCATTTCCTGGAGACTTGCCCTAAACCTAACCACTACTTGCCTAACCCCAACCCTAACCTTAACCTAACCCTAACCCTATAACATTTACCACTGACCCAAAAATCAGTTGTTTTACAACTTGGAACATGGCTTTTGTCCCAAACAGCACCAGCCATCCCCAGTTAAGTGGTCTTGAGTTTGAAATGTGTCCCCCAAAACAGCCTAAGTCATACTCACATTAATTATTCTTCTAATTAGGCTGCAGCTCTCATTGCACATTGGCTGCCAAACAATAACTCAAATGACCTCAGAGCTGAGAACTGTTCTCCCAGCATCACCTTTGAGACATTTATTCCTTTAATGCTTCTAATTTAAACTAAGAGCAAAGAATCTTTAAATATCTGCAATCACTTTTAAATCCTTTTTTTTTCAGGCTTTTGTGAGCTAACTCACATTGCTTTCTCTCATATTGCTTCATGTAGTGAGGAAGAACCAGATCAGTAAAATCAAACCCATATTTAATAGGTCAATTATTTGGAACAATTTATCAGTGCATTTTGTAAGTTATAAAGTGTCCGTGTAACTGCATTAAAAATAAACACAACAGGAAGTGGATTTTCTACATAATTATCATCATAATCATTGCCATCATTAACAATAAGAAATCAGTATACATGATCAGCAACAATGACTCTTCCATAGAATTAATGTTCTGTGTTCAGCCACAGTCAGATTTACAACCTAATGAGGAGGCTACAGAAATTACTTGTATAGAAAACAAAATTACAAAATAAATAAAGGTCGGTTGGTGTAGCAATAAGCTATCTAAGTCATGACACAAACCCCCTTAATTAAAAAAAAAAAGATATAAAACTGCTTCATTGTGTCATCCAGTCTGTTCCTATGGTTACATTCAGTGTCTACTGTGACATTTCACTGTTAGCTGCGGCTACATGCTAGCCTGTTAGCTGTGGCTACATGCTAGCTGCTGGGACTCGCTGGTAAGAGCTACAAGCACAGTGACAATCATGCTGCATTTAGGTCTGATGGGCGTCATTGTTAGATTGGTTTACTTTTAAAAGGAACAGCTGGAAGTATTTCATGTATTTGAATGTTTGGAGTCTTTAATATGTTCAGACCTAAGATGTTTATATACTTCCATTTCTCCATATTGGCTTTTACACTCTTACGCAATGCCACTGCAATGGCTATGGAGGCATCCGTTCCATGCACTTTATGCATGTGCCAGTCAGATACCAAGACCTCTGTACTGTAGTGTTTTCCTCCAGATAATACGCTTCACTATTTCAAAACTACATTTAAAAAGAGCTCAGACACATGTTCATGTACTGATTACTGTAATCCACCATTTTAAATTATCTATTACTTTGTCACACTGCTAATAATAGTGTTACATATGAATATTTGCACAAATATATATAATATCTATTTTCCAGGATTTTTTTTAAAAACAACTGACTAAAGTTAAATGTGGTAATTGACACTAAATACATGTGCATTGTGCAAAAATATGAAATTGTAGCAGTACTATTTTTAAAACACAAGAACCTCAATGAACTCAGTTACTGCACTGTCACCCGCTGACTCCATACAGAGGTTTGTCCTTCAATGACAATTCAAGAGCCAAAATGATTTTTCCACTTAAGATTATCTCTCTCTACATTTGACTTCAGTTCCATCACAATGATGCCAGAATTAGAGATCATCAACAGACCCCAATGCCCCTATTATTATTTACCCTTTTCTTCATAAAGAAGCATAACATGGAAGCTGTGCAAGCTGCACATCTTCTGCATGGACAAGCAACATGTCCTCTCCAAAGCAGTGTGATTATACATTTCCCTCGAGTCAGGTTCAAGAAACTGTTCAAATACATTCAATTTCAATGATAAGCTGGACAAAAACTTGTAAAAAAATTGGTTCCCACTATTCCGAAAATACTAAATATGCATTTTACTTTTAGCTGTGTGACCATCAATATATTAAGGAACAATCCCTTTGAATTTATGCAGTTTTAAGAATTTACATGTTTGTTCAATAATTTCACATTTCTGGCATTCACCAGACCTTTGAATTAAATTCACAAGAGGTCCAGCTAGACGTGTTGTCCAAGTCACACACAGATGGTACCTCTCCACAGGGGAAAAACACGTTTGGCTCAAGAATTTCTATAATCTGAATGAATTTGGAGTATAAATATAAGACCAAAATTTATTGAGATAAAATATACAACTGAAACAAACTTAATGCAAAAATATTCACCACATTACCATCACCATACCGTGTCAATTTACTGCGAGGTATTTCATTCATATTTGATTGGATTTCATATCTGGTATTGGCATATTTCGGCACCGGAACTTTCAAAGTTGACTGGCGCTGCAAAGTTTTAACGTTGTTATCTGGACTTGTTATTAAAATTCTTTTTTTTTTATTACATTTTTGTGAAGAAGCTGCCCACTAACAGAGTGGAACAGGTAGCCCTGTATTATAGAGGTGTTGATTATGCCAAGCCTCACAGAAAAAGTAAGAGAGATTTAGGATAAGAATATGAAAAAGTTCTTGCATGTAGTCCAATATGTTCTCTTATTCGTTTTAGTCCTAAATGGAAAATAAAAAAACTCTCGTGTGAGGGACAGAAAACCAGGTCTAGTTGTATGTTGACATTTGGACATTCTGGTTTTTAATCACTTGACAATGTCTCTTGGTCAGCTCATCTGAAGAATATCTCCAACGACTTTGACATTCGTTACGTTTGTAAATGCTCCTCGTGATGGTGAGTGATTTTGTGTTAACCTTGTATTAACGTCCCCTGTGTCACAGACCAGTGTTTGTCCTACTGGTGAGCGTGGCCCAACCCCTGTCCAACAGGAAATCCACATGACAATCACGGCATCTCTGACAGGCTGAAGACAGTGCTCCTCCTCCTTTTCGTTCCTCTACCAAATCAGTAGTACCCATCCATCAGTGCAGTGTCAGAGCTTGTCTTCATGGTTGCGCTTTAAAACCTCAGTCTTTACAGTGACTTGGTTTTAAAGACATTTCAGATTTTTCACACCTTTGATTAAAATCTAATAAAATGACTAATATTTGGTAGCACAGTCTCTCTCACAGTGCAGTGGTGAGTTTTATTAGTTTTTCTAATCTTTCCAGTAGGATTTGTTGTTATATTTCTTGAGAGACATGAAAATCCATTTCCACTATGTTCCCTATTTTCTAGACATGAATAGGAACCAAATTACCAATTTCTATTCTTCAGTGCTGTATGAAGATTTCTACAGAACAGGTGGTAGGGAGAGCTACGCAGCCACATGACCAATCAGGTATATGTTATCATAGAGGTGGCCCACAAAGTCATCCGAGACATTATGTGCTGCTCGGCGAGTGTTCCTGATAAACTCCCTCTTGGACATTTTGTTTTTGACGTGGGGGCTGGTCAGGTCAATAGACAGCAGGATCAGACTGTAGCACAGCACATACACAGCATCTGTAGAGAGATCATAGTAAATCATGATTAACATCACTGTTTCTCAAAAGCTTTCACAAAGAGCTCAGCTATAAGGCACGAGAGAGACCAGGTATTTAGTATTAGATGCTCAAACTGAGCAGTCAAGGTACCGCTAGAGTGCCCTATAGGCTGAAATTTCATTGATCAGACACTACCCTGTCATGAATCAAGCACATTTCATATGGACAGGACTTGCTAAAAATTTGACCTCAGCGTCATGCTACAGAACAATGCATGGAACCTCAAACTCAACACCTGAGAGCAAAAATACTGCTCTAAGACGAAACAGCATAAAGAGAGAGAAAAGGGGCAGTAAAATAAAAAACAAAACAAAAAACATCAAAAAAGTACTGGACTGTATATAAGACTTCTTATGACTAAATCAAATCTAAATGTGATGAACAATATACATATTAAATGTATAATGTGCTACTAATAAACTGTTCACCACTTCTGTGCTGAGTTTGGAAAGGCAGCCATCCATCAATCTCTAGCCTTGGGCTCCAAGCCAGGACACTAATCCGACTAATCATAGGAGCAGGTCCACGGAGTTAACAGCAGCAGAGTCAGGGATTGGTTTCTGTATAGTCTGCTGACATTAACAAAGCCCTCAGCTGGTAAATGCATGGTCCATTGATAATACTGAAGCCAGGGATTACTTCAAATAAAGCCTTGACCGTTTCCCCCTCATTATGTGGTTGGGCCAATGGGTCAGAAGTGTAGTAGCTTCGACTGTCACTACAGTTTTTGGCCTTCTGGCTGCAGGGTTTAAAAATGGTGATGTCTGGTTAGGGTCAGGACAGATTTGATATTAATGGTCTGAAGACGATGTGTCTGAATGGCATCACTATAAAGTCAATGCTTTGACCTGTCTACACTGCCTTGAAATTTTCTTAATATTCTGGTGAGGAAAAAGCCTTTTTTTCATTAAGGCAAATCCCTCAGCTTTCCTCTAGCGCCACCTTCAGGTCAAACTGTCACTGTACACAACTGTAATCACAATTTGTGTACACAGTAGTGTACAACTACATGATTTTCACTTATCGCAGACGCAGACATACTGTGTTTGGACTGTGAGTCCAACATAATTGTCTGCAGCATGGGGGGCTACAGGGAACAGTTCCGGCTCTTCACCCTCAAAACTGAAGACTTCACACAAAATTCAGCTAACAGCCACATGCAAAAGTTCTCTGACAACTGTGCAATCAGAAAATACAGACTGACCCAGAGATTTGTCGATTGGTGTCAGCAGAACAGCCTCAATTAATGTTAAGAAAACCAAATAGGTTGTGATGGACTTGCGCAGGTGCAAACACTCTCCTCCTACAACAGTGAACATCCAGGGAACGGACGTTGAGATGGTGGAACCTCACAAGTACCTGGGCGTTCGCCTGGATAATAAACTGGACTGATAGTACAAATGCACTATATAAGAATGGTAAGAGCAGACTTTATCTGCTGGGGAGAGCAGGGGACACTCCTGAGAGCATTTTTTTGACTCTGTGGTGGCAACAGCCATCTTCTATGTAGCGATCTGCTGGGGCAGTGGCATCTTGACTGTTGACTTAACAGACTGGTTAAGAAAAACAGCTCTTTCCAGGGATTCACATTGCTGTTTCCTCAGTTCGCAAGGTAATAAAGAAATGGCAGTTGACAGGAATGGTGGAGGTCAAGTTGAGGTTTGGAAGACCAAGAAAACTTTCTGAGAAAACTGCTCGTTGGATTGTTAATCAAACCCCTCTGTTTGACTGCAAAAAGCCTTCAGGAGGATTTAGCAGAGTGGTGGTGGTGCAGTTTTACTGTGCTTTATTTTTTTGCAAAGGAACATCTAAACAAGCCTGATGCATTTTGGAATTAAGTCCTGTGGACTGATTCATTTAAAATAGGACGTTTTGGCTATAATGAGCAAAGATAGGAGAAAAAAGGGTGCAGAATTTCAAGAGAAGAACACCTCTCCAACTGCTAAGCATGGGGGCGTGTCCTATGTGGAACTTTTTTTTTTTTCTATTTTTTGTGGCAGTTTGGTTAGGTTCGGGCAACAAAACTACTTGGTTAGGTTTTAGAAAATATCATGGTTTGGGTTAAAACACCCCATTTTCACAATGTTAACCACATGCTAAAAAGGCTAACTTCTCCCATGTGCACATTTTCCCGATCTTATTCACAGAGATATAAATCAAAACAGCGTGGCTGGTCAGTTGCAATGATGCTCCTCGAGCAACATAATTATGATGTTGAAGGAATAACCAATACCAACAGGCAATATCCGACTGTGCCTCTCCCATCCATTTTTGCAATCACCCTCTGCTACCATTTGTCTCACTTGCCCGTAGCTTCTCTGAAAATCATGAGTGCAGCATTATGTGTTGTGTACATATCCTTCAAGTAATATGTAAATAAACTAAGTGCTGAATTTATCTGCCCTTTTGTGTTTTCATTTATATAATGCAGCAATGCTGATATCACTTACTTAATGTAGGAACTAGTTCATCCACATGACATGACATTCCCTCTCGTGCAAGTCTTTGGCTAACTTATCAAATTGCCTTGCCACTTTTCTTCTTCATTTTTAGGATATAGATAGATGACAGGAAGTCAGAACTTCACAATATGTGTTCAGCACAAAGTATGTGTGTGTGTGTGTGTGTGTGTGTGTGTTAGTACTAACCAGGACTGAGGCCCAGCTCTCGTACAAGACCAGGGTTACAGGTACAAAACCTGTGGCTGAACTTGGTGATGAGGGTTTCCAGATACTCTCCTCTCTCCTCTGGTGCGTGGATGTGTCTGAAGAAATCCCGGAGAGCGTTGGGGAGGAACTGGTTACTGAAGTTATGGAGGGTCACCAACTCATCCAGGACATCCCGTCTGCACCCACATAGACATGCACAAATACAGTCTAAATGACATGATAGAAGCAAAGTTTTTTTAATTTGTACAGAGACAATGAAAATGACCTAATTGTCGGATGTAGGATTCTAATTTTAAAGGAAAAGGGCACCATAGGAGATACAATAAACAATTACAATAAATAATTACACCTCTTACAACTGGATCAGAATTTCATTTCAGGTTAAGGTTTAAACTTTAGGCTTTCTTAAGAGTATCACACAATACAGCTGTCATCACAGAAGTATTCAGTGTCAAAGTGGTGTGTTTTCTGGGTATTCTATGCATGTCGTTGTCTCTGTATTAACCTCTCGTCCAGGTAAATCCTCAGCATCTTCCAGTTGAGCCGTCTGGTGTAGAAGATGAACTTAGCCAGCTCGGTCGGATGATCCACTAGTATACCTTTAGACATGAAATAACTGATACCCTAGACATACACACACACACACACACACAGAAAGAGAGAGAATCATATATCTTCTGATTATTTGTCCAATAGAGTCTTAATTCATTGAAATATGAAGACATACGCAAACTGACATTGTGTAGATAGACAGACAGACAGATAGACAGACAGATAGACAGATAGATAGACAGATAGATAGATAGATAGATAGACAGATAGATAGATAGATAGATAGATAGATAGATAGATAGATAGATAGATAGATAGATAGATAGATAGATAGATAGATAGATAGATAGATAGATAGATAGATGGGTGGATGGAATGTAACACATATATCTACACATCTTCAATGATAAGCCATGTGTTGTGCTACCTCCTGTGGGTTAGCATTGAATGTCAGGCTGCCTTCATCTAGTTGTAGGTATAGTCTTCTATATGAAAAACCAGCAGGTAGTCTTCTGTTGTAGATGGAGCAGTGTCCCCATGTGGACTTACAAAGCCTGAGGAATCGACACACATAGGTCATAGAATAGAAACAAATGAAAAAAGAACACAGAGGAACTTGCCATAGAAAACAAAAGACTAAGACAGCAGTTGACAGAAACAATTGTGCAGTCTGCACTTGGCAAAAATTTGCTTTCTGGCTTCTATCTGTCTACATTTATTTTATGTCAGTTTAGCAGCTCGCACAATACAGCTGCTCAGGATGACTACTAGTCACCAAGAAGCATTTTCAGTATGAACCTCAGTGAAATCACCACCTCTTACTTTGATCACCACAATAAGATCATGGAAACAACAGGTGAACCTCCTTACCCTTGCCATAGATATTCGTCATTTCCCAAGTCCTGCCACACACAGCCGGCCAGGCACAGATCAGTAGCATTCAGGTATGACAGTATGGTGATGCCTAATTCAGGTGGCAACATTTCCAAATCTATAAAGCCCTGCTGTTCTTTACCTGCAGTCACCAAGAAAAAGGAGGAGGGAGACAAACATTGAAAACAAGTTAAGCGACACCTGCCTCATAAACATACACATAATTTAAATTCTTCCAGTCAGGCATTATGTTGTTAACTACTTTACAGCTGTGTCGCCTTATAGCAAGATGGCCCTGGGAGTGGCTTTCCTCCCACAGGTCAGGGTTATGAATGTGTTGTCCTCTGTATGCGTGTTTAGACTGTGACAGACTGGTTTTGATGATGCTTTTACCTCAGTGTAATGAATAAATGTAATGTGATTTCTCAGAGATAGACAAGGGGTAGAATTAAGAATCTCGACAGCCCTGATTTGGCAGAAAACCCACAGTATATAAGATAAGTACAACTGTCATAGTATCACAGGACATGTCTGACAAGCACATTTACATACAGCAGAAACAGACACACATAGCGACGCAGCAGAGGAGGTTTTCCTTTACCAACAAAACCAGCTGAGCCTGTGTTGCGGTATGTAGTGTGGAGATAAAGTGAGGTCTGGCTATGTGAGACTACACAGAAATCAAGAAGAAAACACAGTTACCTCCACCCAAGCTACAACTCTGGTTATTTAACTGGCTTCAAATGAGGCTTAACGTTCACACAGTTTCCTTGAGCTTCAGTGTGATGCAAATCCTGCTTTGTATTGGCCCTCACAGCAGTCCACAGTAAAAAGATTAGCACACACATATTGTGTATCCTGTTTGCAGTATGTGTGTATAAGACTTTTCCTGTTGTTGTGGGGACATTTCCATCAAGTTAAGCCACTGAGTCTTCCTCAGATGGTGGGACTGGATATCGATGTTTCTGTTGGTTCTTGCAGCCAACAACAGAAATATTTGGCGTGCTATGCTTATAATGCTACCTTCCACATCTTCATGTTACCAGAGTTAGTGTTATAGTGAGGAAAATAGTAGATACTGGACGTAACTCCAGTTCTAGGAGTACTGAGTAGCTTTCTGCCTGCATTTATCACAGTAATGAAAGTGATGCACCGGTGACAGTGATGAAAAGAGAGAAAAATCAGGGTGAACTGCACTAAATGGGTTTATTTAAAATGGGTACACTTTTCTCGCCTACTCCCAGTGTACTAACTGGTATGAAATCACATAAATGTGGCAAAAATGAGTCATGTTGGATTATCTGTTTCTGTTGAAATGTATCATCCTGTGTGTATCATCAATAGGCTTCTTCTCCAAGTAAGGAACAATTCCTGTTATTTTTTCTTTATGACTCTGCAACTAAAATAAGATAAGATAATACTTAATTAATCCCCAGCCAGGGAATTTTGGGTGTTAAAGGCAGCAGGCAATAGCAGTAGGAAAACAGAATACAGAAATAACAGAATAGAGAAATACAAAATACAAAATAAAAGCTGACTATATATATGTACATTTTATACAAAGAACTATAAAAAATGTAAAATAGATATATTGCCACAAAGAACTACGAGAACTATGAGTTATGCAGCTAGAACTCTGACTGTGTGCACACACCATACGAAACAATGAAGAGGGGGGCAACCAAAGAATACTCTCAAAATACACAAAAAGAGCAAGCAGTATATTTACAGTGTGGATACAGAGTTAGGAGAAGTATTTATGTGCTAAGCCTGTGTTTGTGTGTTCATACCTCCCATACGTGTTCTCAGCAGATGGTAGATGTCAGGGCCATAACAGTGCTGGGGAGCTCTTCTTTGGGGACATCCATCTCTCCCTTTGAAAAAGAAAATCAGGATTGTTCTTCTTTTTTTCATTTTTAATACACTGTCTTAACTTGCTAACTGCTAATTAGCATGACAAGGAAGTTGGAGCATGCAGTGTGGCCAAATACTGACCAAGCACACTCATTGTGATCATAAAACAATAAATAAATGAATTACACTGGACATTTACTTTTTTTTGCACATATCACTGGTGCTACAGAGGTTACAAGTTTTGTAGCACAGACCACAAAATTGCAGCATGAGTGTGAAAGGTCTCTTACCATCTCTACAAACAATCACCAGTGGTGCAGTTCATCACTTAAACAAGTATTTTAATGTTGCATACAAATAACTATCCAAAACTTAACAAGAAATGCTTTCTGACAACACTTTTCTTTATGTGTAAATAGAGTTATTACTATTACTATCAATATATGATAGAGCATTTTGGCATGAAAACCCAAATTTGTAACTTAACCAAGTATTCTATATCATAAATACATGCTCTATGCTATTTGTAATGAACCAAATATCCTGAAAATCAGCACAAAATTCAACGAGTTCTGATTTTAATTGTAGACAAACCTCCTGCTTTCATATACTTAATGCATGGGGGCACGGCTTCCCTTTACCAAGGAATTGTGGGAAATTGTGTTTGGCTACATGTGGTCTTTGCAGCCGGGGACATGATTTTTAACGATACAGTACAACTAGGAAGTTGAAGAATGATGCCTGAAGAGAGACGTAAAAAACAACTGTTGATGAAAACTACTTGTAAGACTGCCTATTATTTGGATTACACATGGTAAACATCCAGTGTGATTCATCCACTCTTGTACTCTGATTATTGTCACTGAGGTTTTAACCTGCACGTTGCTACTTGAAATGTTGTTTCCAACTTTTATATTGTATTACTTTCTTTGTACAGCAATTATTCTCACAAAGGGTGAATACAGCATAACTGCAGTCTTGGATTTCTGGATTTTTTTTTCATTTTCTGTGCAAAAACATCACTCACACTGCAAACAAAGCAACAGTGTTTCATGAAATTGTTGTGTAACAGCACCTTTACGTCACGTCATTCTAACGCTTCGCTTCGTGCTTCTGTCTCATCCTGTTTGGGTTTATTTCTCCATAGGAACCTGCTCACTATACATTATCCTGCTTGGAACACGGCTTGCTACTAAAGCATTCAATAAAGTGACACAAAATAGTGATAAAAACATATTTTATTTAAAATGAGCCTACTCTGTTCTGTCACCGCTCTCACTGCGCAGCAGCTCTGAAAGTAAACACGTACGTTGCGTAGCAACCGCAGGCCCACTGGCAGGAAAACTTATTTCTTTAAACTTATTTAGCGTTATCATGACAAATGTGGAGAAGTGACGGGATATCCCAGACCTGAGAGAGACGTAGCTGACGACAGAGTTTGGTTTACCACTATTTCGTTCAACGTCATATATTAAAAAATCTGTTTCCATTTTTGTCTCCACTAACCCGTCCTTTAGCACATTGATCGCCCATCCTGTGTTTTTCTTGGTGTTTTTTCTGTGTCTGTCCGCTTCAATCTGGTCAATCTCTGTGTCCTCAAGTCTCTGTGGCTTAATATCGCTTTTCCTGTCAGTCCAGCGTTGTTCTTTACTTTTCTTGTCTTTGTTGCTGGGGGCATCATTCTCCAGCCACACGTCAAGTGTCTCCAAAAAAATTAAAAGTAATGTCTGGAAAATGCTCCATAATATGCCCCTCAAATCAGCTGGCAATTTGTTATTGAGCTTGGTACATTAAGGGATTGCCCCTTTAGTCTATGACCATTAGGAATTCCTGAGCAGGCGGTCGTCTGTTGAGAAATAAACACCGCTGAATTTTGTCGATTGACCAATCAGAATTGAGTATTTAAGTGTGCCGTGTTCTAAATTAGATAGATAGATAGATAGATAGATAGATAGATAGATAGATAGATAGATAGATAGATAGATAGATAGATAGATAGATATACTTTATTTATCCCAAGCTGGGAAATTGCAGTGCAGCAGCAAATTGTCTTAGATCTCTGATATTTATTAGTCTTTATGCAAATTTGTTATCTTCTGAGTCTGGAGGAGTCGCTCAAGGAACACACTGAGAGTGATTATATATATTTTCTTAATAATTAAAAAGTCTAGTAAAACTATTAAATTCAGTATCTTTTTTACTCACATCAGAGTTAAATAATGTTTCCTCAAACATAAACACGACATACTCAGGCAGACTGAGTTCAGTTGATGCTTGCTGTGCTGATATTGAGCTGAAAGTTTATTTACTGTGTACGGACTGGAACCCAGGACCTGTTTTCTCCCTTTCTGTAACCAAGCTCATATTTGAACTAAAATTAAAAGCCCTGATGTTAACCACACGCAGTCACCCATAAACTACAAAAGCCTGAGCTAAAAGTAGTGTTGAATGTTAAACAAATGCCAGGATTACCTTGCTCTCGTCCTCTTCCTTGGTCAGCCAGTCGGTTGGCAAGCTCTTCCTGAAGCTGCTGCTGTTGTCTGGGAGGCAGCCTCCACAGTGCCTGACCCATCTATAGGGCAGCACAGTTACACACATATGAGCAGTTTTCTCATTCATACATCACAGTAACAGTACCAGTCATGATCAAACTGTAAGTGTGTGTATTCACACACACTTAATGGGAGTTTTAAACAAGTCACACACACTTAATGGGAGTTTTAAACAAGTCACCACAGGCTTCATACAAAAGTCTGCTCAACAACTACAGCTGCACCTTCTGGTCCTTGAGATGGGAATGTATCTCCAATTAGTAGAATTTCTTCTGGTTGATGTGTTATATACACTCACATTCAGTCTGAAGTATTACGTATAAATTCAACTCAATTCAATTTATTTATATAGCTCACAACAGAAGTTGTCTCAGAACACTTTCCATATAAGGCAGGTACAGACCAAACTCTTTATCTGCAGAGACTCAACAATTCCCTCATGAACAAGCACTCAACGATCCAAGTAGGATCAACATGTGGGATATCAGCTTTTGGTGCTTGATCTCTTCTAAGTTTCTTCCTGTTTCTAAGGCTATAAGGCTAAAAGACAGGCTATTTGTTCCATTATGAATAAATGAATCTCTAATTTTCATTTGGTGACATAAGTGCATCTTGTAAACAGGTGACCTGTGGCACTCATAGAAGTTTCAGATTATCACATCAGCCTATCACTGTATAAAAGAAGATTGCGCAGGTTTATACTTTTATGGCAGACAGCACTGAAGGCTAACTGAAAAACTGGATGACAATGTTGGAGATTACATATCAACCGCTGACATACAATATGTATATAACGTTACAACTGCTGAGACACAATCTACTGAAAGCTTTGTCAGAACTGTGTGCTGATGAACTTCAAAATTAGCTTCGTAAGTTAGTCGATGTATGCGTGTGTGCCAATAAACAAAGCAGTAGTTTACTGCCCAGTATTGTTTTTTTTAACGCACTACCCAGTCATCCTTTCCCTCTCAGGCTAACGTCAGCTATGTTGCATAAACAAATCCATTACACTGTTGTAAACATCAACGTTGGAAGGTCGAGCTAGCAAGTTACATTGACCTGTAGGCCCATATTCCCTTTAATACCATTGGTCAAAATTATCACAACAGCATACGACATGGAACGTCATTGGTTGACTTGGCTATCACTCACAATCTGTCTTCCCAGAGTTAGCTTACCGAGCTAGTTTAAGTTGACGAAGGCAGTGTCGACCCAAAGTGGTTCATTTTGCTGCCCTATTAAAGAACCTTTATCTTGTTTCTTCTCAAAGCATGGTGAAGTTTCCTGTCGTGTAACGTTAACGTTACGATACATCACCGTATCGTTACCTACCTGAGTTTAGTGATTCCTCTGACAATCCGACCTGCATACAAGGACAGCTGGAAATGCGGCGTCCTGCTTTCAGTCGTATCCAGTTATTGTCATTCAGACAAGTACAAACAAAAATAGGGGAGTTGCTCCTTTGGTTCAAGTGGAACCTTTCATACCGTAGTCTATCGCTAACACTAATCATGTGTTTACACCCTCCGCCTCCTCCTCCTCCTCCTGTCACCTCTGCCCCTCCCCCTGTGTCTCCCCTGTCATCACAGAAACAGATGAACTGAAGGAAATTAAGAATTTTGTAACTCTGAGTTGAACGCATTCATTTTATGTGAAAATACACGGCGTCTGTGACAAACTGCTGAATGAAACAAAACGGAAAAACAGCAAGCAACGTGCATACAGGTTACGTCACTGACGTCAAGCCGTTACACTACGTGGAAAAACTTTGGCGTAACCATAGGGTGTAACAGTCAAACCACGAGATTCTTGAGAGTTGTGGACATATCTGGGGCAGATGTAGCTGCTACACTGAGGGAAGGATTTGCACTAAGTCAGACAACTGCGTGTTGGTTAGGGAATGGGAAGTGTGCTAAATGGGGTCACGTTGGGTGGACACTGAAAATAGTATTCACTGTGAAGCTCTTACAGTCCAGTAGGTGGCGGTAATGCAAAGAAGAAGACGACGGAGAGGAAGTGAAGAGGAAGAAAACCGGCGCTGATTTTGAACTGTATAAAAGCAAGAAGGACCTTAGTTCTGATAAAACGACATTGACTTTGAAATTGTGGAACTAAGTAAGGAAGATGGTAGGAGGGAGAATGAGTGGGAAGAGGAGGTGAGAGGGAGATGAGGCATGAGTTGTCGTAAGAGAAGGAAAAAACACCGTACCTGCTGCAGCTGGGTTGGAAAGCAGGGGAAGAGAAAGTCAGGAGAAGGACCTGAAGGCAGTACTGCGTAATGTAGCAGTGCAATTTGTGGGAGGGGGGTGTAGGACACTGTTTTAGGAGATGGAAACTTACTTACAGGACGTAATATTGGAAATACAGATATAATAATAATAGAGAAGGCAGAGATGATGACAAGCATTGGGAAAGTCAAAGTATCCAGGGTTGTAAGGGTTGGGGAGTAGAGGCTCAATGGTTGGTCATTTCTAGAATTACCCTTAGTATTAGTAAAAAACTGGTGGAAAACCTGAAGATGAGGAATAACTCAGTGAGGGGTGTGAAAAGAAGGTCAAGGGGAATGGGAAAAAAAAGGAGACTGAGACCGTCATGATATATTTTAAGGAAAAGGTTCTACCTAAGGAGATATAATTTGGATTTCTCAGACATAGTGTGACAAAACCTTTGAGTTGTTTCAGCTCCCAGTTGGAAGGTTTGGCATGTGGCCAAAGTGTGCAAAGGAAAAAAAAAGATGCGCCAGGTGTGGTGGGAAACATGAGTTTTGAAAATGAGAAAGAGGGAGTGAGACCAAAGTGTTGTAACTGTGGAGGAAATCACAGTGTCGCTTCTTGGACGAATGTTCAAAAAAGAGGTGGACGTGTGTGACAGACACAGGTGAAAGAAAAGGTCTCATGTTGAAGCAGTTACATTGACAGGACAGAAAAAACAGGATGAGGAGAGAGGAAGTACTAAAGTTGCAGCAAAAGAACAGCAATAATGCATGGATAGGGAAGAAGAAATGAGTCGTCTTTATGGCAGGGAAGATAAATGCTACAGATAAAGTTTAATCTAAACCCGAGAGGATTCAGGTTATTGTGAAAGCTCCAACTGGATATGAAAGGATTCAAATGGGAAGAAGAAACGATGACCTCAGGGTACAGTCACGTAAAGAGACAGTGTGTGTGTGTGTGTGTTGATACGAATAATTTTAATTCTGCAGTGGAATGTGAGAAACCTCATTTCATGCAGTGTTTACCAGGTAGGAGAGAAAAAACAGACGTAGTGTGTATTCAAGAGTCCTGGTTAAATCCTAATTTGGATGTTGTTTTATATGGGATGTGGCAGTGAGGAGGGATAGGCAAGAGGTAGGAGGAAGTAGATGTATCACGTTTGTAAAGCAAGGCGTTCCCTACAGAGTAATAGGTATAGGACGTGAACAAGAGTATGTGGTAGAGTTGGTGATGGTGAATTATTATAATCCATGCAAATGAGTAGAGTTAAGCAAGCATGAGGAGATAGATTGGCAGGATAGCAGTAACATTGTTTGGTGGGATGATTTTAATGGACATAACAATGTATGAGGGAGTGAAAGAACAGACACTAATGAAGGATTCTGAAGAAGGACGAAGAGGCAGAGAGAAATCAAAATATGAAAACATGGAGGCTTTGGGTAGAAAAGATGATCTAGATGGTGAGCAAAATGTCACCTTCAACATGGAAGAATTAAGAAAAGCACTAGATAAACAGGAAAGACTGCACCTGGTAAAGATGAAATATGGTCTACCATATTGTGTGTAGTGTAGGAAGTCTGGAGAAATGATTGCTGCTGTATAACAAAGTGTGGGATGAGGGAAGAATACCAGGGAGCTGGAAAGAAGGAAACCTGGAAAAGATACCAGCAGGCCTGGAAACTACAGACCAAATCCTTTATATCACACATCTGTAAATGAATAGAACGTATGATGAATTAGAGGTTAATGTATGTCTTGGAAAGCAGAGGTATGGTGACTACATTTCAAAGCAGATTCAGGAAAGGAAGGAGTACAATGGATCCAGTTGTGTGCCTAAATGATGGAATAAGGAAAGCACAAGTAAATAAAGAATTAATGGCAATCAGAGGGAAAATGTTAAGTTGGGTATGAATTCCTTAGATGAAAGAACTATTCAGGTGAAGATCGGGTCAGAGCTATCAGGCCAATGTCTTGTAGAAAAAAGGGAAACCTCAGGGGAGTGTTAGGCCAACCTTGTTTTCCATCATGGTAAATGATAGATTTCTAAATGTTCCACTGGATATAGAGACGTCGTTAAGAAATAGAATAGCTAAGAAAATGCAATGTGGGATTAATCAGGCTGAAAAGTGGGGACCAAAATAGGGATTTAAATTTTGGGGGGAAAACACAAAAGCTGTGTTCTTCACAAGAAGGAAACTGAGAGAATGTAGTTTGAAGTTGTACGAAGATAACTTTGATCAGAGACTAACACGGAGAGAGCATATTACACACGGAGTTACTAAATGTGAAAGAAAAGTGAAGCACAGTAATAAGAATGCTGATTTTTCCAGTGAACACTACAGCAACAAACATGACAGGGTTTGCATTCGCTGTGTCTAGGTACCATGTGGGATTTAGCAAGAGAACATCTGATTGTTTGAATGTGTCTACTGTTGAATTGTATGCCACATCAACAGCATTAGAATGGAGTGAACAGCTGCAGGAACATATTAATATGTAGTGATTCTGCATCAAGTCAGGACCAGCCAGTAGTCATCAGGATCTGCTGTATGAAATCTGGAGCGCTAACTCAAGAGTAGTTAGACAGGAAAAATGTGACATTCATGTGGGTCCTAGCACATTCAGGTGTCGAGAACAGACAGTCAGGTCAGTATTAAATGATCGGAATAGAGGGGAAAGGCAAGGGTGTGGAAAGTGTAAAGTGTAGAAAAAGGAGATGCACAGTGGCAACAGCAATGGGTTAACAAAATAAAAGGGAGACATCTACATTCAATCCAAAACGAAGTAGGTTTATTAAGAAGAAAAGGAATTCAGCAGAAAGAGCAGGTAATACTAAGCAGGCTGAAAACTGGGCACAGCAATCTTAACAATACACTTTTCATCATAGGACAACATCCAACAGGTCTTTGCAATCGGTGCTATAAGGCTGAGCCAGCTGACCATATTCTTATGTCATGCAGGAAATTATACATGACAGACGAGAAATGAGGACACAGTTACAGAAAAAAGGGCGGATGGAAAACAACTTTAAAAGTACAGTAGAATGTGGGGTATTTTCCTCAGGCGACAAGGGACAGTAAAACCTGAAGGTGGCAGTAATGCAACATCGTGGATGCCACCTGCCGTAGAAGAAGAAGAAGAAGAGCCAATCCTGCTTTGTGCTGTTGATCACCCGGCAGAAACAAAGTAGCTGAGTGACACCAACAGTAGCTGCTAGCATTAGCTATGAAGAAGTCTTATTCGACTTACTGCTGTTTTTGGAGAAGGAGGTGAGTGACTGTAGAATAATGAAGTTAAGAAGATAAGAACAAAGATAATCTTTAAGCGAGGTAGCTAGGGTTGTAGTGTCGTCTAATTTCGCGTCTGGTAAATTAACTACCTTATTTGTTTTGAAAACACGATTGTAACGTCGTTATAGCTGGCTGTAACAGATAGAAAATATAGCTTAATAATATTTTGTTAATGTCACAGCCGTTTAAGTTGGCACTTCTCTGTCTTGCTTACAGATAAGAATGCTGTCTACGGGAGATGTCCAGGGTTGTCTGCGTAAACTAGAAAGTCTCCTGCGGGTGATAAAGTACCCGGGATATGTCGACTACAGCGGGTAGGCGATGTAAATGACCGAGGTGAAGTTGGCATGAAGTTGGATATTCGACGGATTTTCACTACGGGTCGCAGTTTTGTTTTCAATAGCTTCCATTTCTTGTGACTCAATGACTCAAAATCCATAGCAGATATTATTACTACACTGGACAAATAAGACACACCCCATGTATTTTAGTGTCTATCTTATTTTATATTCATATTTTAATGGAAAAATCAGCATTTTTTTCAGTTAGCATCCATGTCATGTGACCTATTGACTCAAAATCCACAGATATTATATCCAGTTTAGTAATATCTGACATGGATTAACTTCACCTTGGTATTAAAATGCCAGTACACAAAGGCACACAAAGTATCAGTAAAAATAACACTGTTAACGTTACATGACAGAACAATTTTATAATGAAGCAACACATAATGTTCCAGTGTAACTGAAGCTTTAAAATAATATTAAAATGCATTTTATATGTATAGCACTTTCCCAAGCAGCTTTTACAAAGTGCTTCACAAGACATTAAAGCAATACAGTTCAATTCAGTTTTATTTATATAGCGCCAGATCACAACCAAAGTTGTCTCAGGACACTTTACATATAGAGCAGGTACAGACCAAACTCTTTATCTACAGAGACCCAACAATTCCCTCATGAGCAAGCACTCAGTGACAGTGGCGAGAAAAAACTTCCTTTTAGGAGGCAGAAACCTCAAGCAGAACCAGGCTCTGGGTGGGTGGCCATCTGCTTCGACCGGTTGGGTGGGTGAGAGTGACAGAGACAGAGAGACAGAGACAGGTTCATGGATGGACAGAAATCACAGTATTGACAGCTTTAATAGATTTATAGCTATATGAAGTACATATGGTATAGTATATACATGTAGTATATTTATGTATGTGATGTATTTCCGTATTAATAGCAGGTAGCATATGAATATAATACAGCAAGATTGCTCTAATAATGATTGTAGTATAGTTAACAGTAATAGAAGTTGCAGTGGATGTTTGGCAGGGCCGCGGCAGGAGATGCAGCTGTAATCAGTAGTCCAGGTTCAGCCGCTCTCCATACGGACCTGTGAGACGAGAAAGCACAAAGACTCTGGAGAAGAAGCCAAATTAGTAACATGCCTTGGTAGGACAGGAATATATACAAAACAAGACAAATAATGGAATAAAAACAAAATAGCTAAACTGATGCTAAACAAAAATGATCAGTGACATGGTAGTTAAAATGTAAAGGAGGCGACAAAAGCAAATAGGTACATACATTAAGGCACTTAAATATACACACACATATACACACAGGCATGTACAGTGGATATAAAAAGTGTACACACCCCCGTTCAAATGCCAGGTGATGTAAAAAAAAATGACACCAAAATAAATAATTTCACAACTTTTTCCACCTTTAATGTGACCTACAACCTGTGCAACACAATTAAAAAACAAAATGAAACCTTTCAGGGAGGTGAAATAAAAATAAACAACTGAGATGATGAGGTTGCACATGTGTGCACACCCTCTTATAACTGGGGATGTGACTGTGTTCAGATTTAATCAAATTAACTCATGTTAAATTGGAGTCAGCACACACTATATGTCTATTATGACACCTTTGTCATAATAGACATATAGTGTATTGCTAGCTTGGCAAGTAGTCTGCTTTTACTCACCAAGCTAGCAAACTGTAACCTGAGATAACGTAAAGTTTGCCACTTAGGTATGTGGCATGGATCTGGTGTTGCTTCATAACTTCATTTGATAAAGTAATTGGCAAATGGCCTGCTAGTTAGTATAATATAGCCAGTGGTCCAAATAGAATTTAGGAAAGTTACAGATGGCAACATTATTCTATTGTGATGAATGTAATTTCCAATGTTCAGTGTTCATTTAAGCATTCAGTCTCGTAGGTCACGGTTTTGACCAATGCCCTGGATGATGCTCGCACACCGGACACACAAAAGGAAAAAAATCATGCATGGATTTAGTACCTTCTGAATGTCACTTTCTGCCCAGACAAAACTGTGTGTGAACTTGATTTTAGCACTCCATTGAGCAGTGATGTGTGCAGTATGAACAGCGCATTTCAGATTCTTTATTTTCTCACTTGTAGTTTTTCTCGCAATCTAGCACGCTGGTCTTTTTTTCCTCCACCAGCCTCTCCAAAGGAGATCCCTCAGCTTTTCTACCAATAGTGAGTTTCACCCTCACCTCCTTCTCTCCACCTTTTGCTGAGCAACTAATGGCGATGGGATTTGAGCTGACTGGCAAAACTGACCTCAGATTCACTGACGCTCTTTATAAGGTAACACATACACATTCTGACACTGTGTTTTCACATGTGAATAACAAATCAAAAGTTTCTTAATCCATGAAGCCCAGTGACAACTAACCTGCTAGTGTACAGTGGATTTTCACTTTGCTCTGACATTTCTACTAAAATCTATCCTGTAGTGGTCCATTCCATTGTGAGTGAGTGTGTATGCTTTGTGTGTGTAGGTACTACGGGATATTTTCCAATATAAGCCCATATTGAACAAGCAGCAGTTCCTCCAGTGGGGTTTCTCTCAAAGGAAAATCTCCGTCATCTGTGACATTATTAACTTGGTCCTGCAGAAACACAACCAACTGAAAAAGGTATAGAGCTTTTCAATGGTTCATTGTTCATCTGTGAAATGTGGAGTACTGTATTGCGGAAATTGCCAAAACATGAATGCAATTTATAAAAATCAGGGGGTTCCCAGCTAGTATAAACAACTTTTTTCATAGCATCAAAGCCGGATGAACAGAAAAAAACATTTGGCTATGTTTTCGTGCATTGAACTGTACTGAACTACTAGACTACGTAAATATACACTCACCAGCCACTTTATTAGGTACACCTGTCCAACTGCTCGTTAACACAAATTTCTAATCAGCCAATCACATGGCAGCAACTCAATGCATTTAGGCATGTAGACATGGTTAAGACAATCTGCTGCAGTTCAAACCAAGCATCAGAATGGGGAAGAAAGGTGATTTAAAGGATAACTTTTGTTTTTTACAACCTGGACCTTATTTGTAGCATTAAATACGACCATTTACTCACCCAGACAACTTTGGTGGCATTTGGAGTCGTTTTGAAGAAATTAGCCCCAGAGGAGCGGCGTATATATATCCGTATAATGCGAGTACTCGGGGCATCCATGCGCAGCCTCTATATAACTCATAATCTGCGGCGAAACTCGTTCATATTCCAATATTTTGTTCTGATATGCTGATGCTATTCCCCTCTGAGCCCGTGGTGGCATGTTATCAACATCCGGCATCTCTAGGCAACTACCTCTGACGTGGATGATGTCATTACCGAACGCCGGGCGCTGTGAGCAGCCAGCCACAACACGGCTGACTCTGCGGCGGTCTGTTACGAATACGCAATCACGAACCATAGCTGTGACAAACTACAGCTAAACTAGCCGCCCGCCGGAAGATGCAGATTATGCGTTATATAGAGGCTGCGCATGGATGCCCCGAGTACTTGCATTATACGGATATACGCGCCGCTCCTCTGGGGCTAATTTCTTCAAAACGACTCCAAATGCCACAAAAGTTGTCTGGGTGAGTAAATGGGCGTATTTAATGCTACAAATAAGGTCCAGGTTGTAAAAAACGAAAGTTATCCTTTAAGTGACTTAAGTAACGTGGCGTGGTCGTTGTTCCCAGACGGGTTGGTCTGAGTATTTCAGAAACTGCTGATCTACTGGGATTTTCACGTGCAACCATCTCTAGGGTTTACAGAGAATGATCCGAAAAAAAAAAAATATGTAGTGAGCGGCAGTTCTGTGGGTGAAAATGTCTTGTTGCTGCCAGAGGTCAGAGGAGAATGGCCAGACTGGTTCGAGCTGATAGAAAGGCAACAGTAACTCAAATAACCACTCGTTACAACCGAGGTGTGCAGAAGAGCATCTCTGAACACACAACACGTCAAACCTTGAGGCAAATGGGCCACAGCAGCAGAAGACCACACCGCGTGCCACTCCTGTCAGCTAAGAACAGGAAACTGAGGCTACAATTCACACAGGTTCACCAAAATTGGACAATAGAAGATGTACAACGTAAAAACGTGTTGACCATGTCCATCCCTTTGTGACCACAGTGAACCATCTTCTGATGGCTACTTCCAGCAGGATAACACACCATGTCATAAAGCTCGAATCATCTCAGATTGGTTTCTTGAACATGATGCTGTCATGTCAATATGGACCAAACTCTCTGAGGAATGTTTCCAGTACCTTGTTGAATCTATGCCGTGAAGGATTAAGGAAGTTCTGAAGGCAAAAGGGGGTCCAACCCGGTACTAGCAATGTGTACCTAATAAAGTGGCCGGTGAGTGTATATGCCACTGAAAACGCCAGTTAGACATTATGATATTTCAGAGCTTTGCTTGAGGAAATTGTCTCTAACTGAACCTCTTTGAATTTTCATGGAATACCCCTGATCTAAATTACACACATTCTTTCTGTTGTTGATGTGTTCTTGAAGCTACTTTAAGATGGTTAGTTGCTTTGAACAGTCAACAAATGGTCATAGGCACATTAAAGCTACCTTAAAGTCATTGAAATATACAGGAGCATTAACAAGGATACGAAGAGGTAAATGAATGTTGGCATGCAGGAGGGAGCCTCCTAGCTGTTGACAGAAAGGTGTGATGAGCAGAAAGCTGAATGATGTGAAATGTGAGTTGTTGAATGAATCCAGTCTATCTTTAGTTGAGTGTCATTGTGTTTTACGTGTTTCAGGTGTCTGACAGGCCATTCGGTGTGAATCGCACAGAAAATCCCTCCACTTTTCCCACTAACACCCCCCATGTGAAAGCATTCTCCTCCAGTTCACCTGAAAATAGGATCGCGGAGCTGGCAGGAGGAGAGGAGGACAAGGATAACGTTCTTCACGTAAGCATTTACCAAATCACTACACATAAGCAGCAAAAGCTTGTGTTAGATATTAGTTAAACCTACAGTTGGAACTTTTGTCTCCCCCTTCTGGCAACGAGCATAATTACACAAACACTGTAGACAGCTGTCATTTACATTTTCATATTCTTTAAAAAGATAGACTACATGGTACATTGTTGTCAGAAACATCATTTTTTTAATATGCATCATTTCTGAATTTTAGAAATGGTTTTGATACTTTTCCATGTGATCAGTAACCAGTATCAGCTGTGCTTTCTTACTCTCTTCTCACTGACAGTGAGTTCACACACACACACACACGCCCTGCCTCTTCTTAAATACTCACAGTGCTGTGTCCTTGCTACTGGTCTCATTTGCTCCAGTTAGGTCACAGTGTTGGCTCAGTAAAGATGACAAGTGCAGAGCCTCCATGACAGTTTTTTTGGTTGAGTTTGCATTTAAGGCAAATGATGACAACCTCTGTAAAGGTATCAAGAGAAGTATCAAACAAGATGGCCCAGTACACTGTTGTTGATAAGTGTGTTGTCCTGTTACTGGTCAAATAGCCATTAGTAATTCTAAAATTAAGCTAATTCCCCGCAAAGCTATCAGGCCTGACGAGTTTCAGTTGACAGTAAAATACTTTTGACTATGGTCAGAAGTAAATTAACTTATAGATTTTAATAGGCCTGATCTACAGAAAGTAATGAATGTTTCTGAAAAGAGTGTGAAAGTGTGATGGTTAATGTTTACTGGAGTCATTTTGTTGTTGGGAATTGGTCGAGCAGGTTTGGTTATTAGCAAATATCCCAGATAGTTATTTATATCAACAAAATTTTGAATAGGAACTAATAATTTTGTAACACTATCTTCTGCAGGCTAGGTGAGAGTGCTGGTTGCAGCGAGCGGTGGGATTGTTGCCTAGGCTAGTTAAAGTACATCAGATTGATTGGGAACAAGACACCTCCTTTAGCAACCTGACGTTGCGGAGGAATGGCGAGGCAGGTGTGTCAATTCTTATATTTTTGGTGATGTCATGGCCATGTCACAGGAACTGCCCTCAGTCCTGGTGGGTCTTGTCCAACCAGGATTTGAATTCAAACCAAATTTCATACTCAGGTGAGATTTACAAGACCTGACAGAGTTGGTGCCAGAGTAGAGCCGCTGCTCCTCCACGTCGAGTGGAGCCAGCTGAGGTGGCTCGGGCATCTTTATCGGATGCCTCCTGGACGCCTTCCTGGGTGGGTGTTCTGGGCATGCCCCACTGGGAAGAGGACCCAGGGAAGACCCAGGACAGGCTGGAGGGACTATGTCGCTCGGCTGGCCTGGGAACGCCTCGGGGTCACGAGCTGGAAGAAGGGACTGGGGAGAGGGAAGTCTGGGCATCCCTGCTTAGACTGCTGCCGCCCCCGACCCAGCCCCAGATAAGCGGAAGAAGATGGATGGATGGCTTTCATTTTTACATGTGGGCCTCTCTTTGTTCCCCCCGCATAGAAAGGTTCCAAGACTGCTGTTCTCTGCTTCTGGCCAAGAAAAGAAAAGCCATACCTCATATTACAGCCTTGTTATATTTAGCTATTAATAATAATCTAAAATTTAATCCCCTCAATGTTGTGTCAATTTTTAGCTCTGGTATGGAAAATGAAATTGAATATCATATTTATTCAAGATATTGTGTCAAAGTTAGAAATGTTAGTACAAACATGATATTAATAGCTGTGCGTGAGATATGACTGCCTTTTTTTATTTGAATGCACTGTAGCAGGTTTGACACTCAGACAAAACAATATATAGCAAGTAGCAATGAAATGTAGGTCACCAAAAACCAACGCTACAAAAGCAAGTAGACCTCAGCTCAGTTCAGTTAACAGTGGGTGTATGTAAAGTAAGCAAAGCGATATTGATGTGTATGTGAGAGACTCCTCCCACAGTCTCAGAGTTAAGTCCACTCAGCAAAGGGTCTTGATTTGTTTTCACAACAACCCCAAAAAAGGTCATTCCAAACCAGCTCACAACCACAAAAAGAAAGACAACTCAAAAGTCTGCTCCAAGTTTACTGCAGATCCCCACAAATCCAAATCAAATCAGGAAATCAAGACTGAAATAGCAGCATCTGTATTTATAGTTCAGTAAAAGTGCTGATTGACAGTATATACGCTGAGTACTCACAGTGCGGTCCATCAGTCAGTCAGTCAGGACTGGGAGGAACTAGGATTGGGATGAGTTAAAATTTCCCAACCAGCCACTGTTGGCCCAACAACCAGCCATTGCTGATGTATTTGTGCAAATATCTGTGGTGGGGGAGTCCCCACTCTCTAGTGAAGAGAAAACTGGTTCATTTTGTTCACCTGCCACTAGCAAGCCAACTCATTAACAACTCTTTTGGTGTCATATTAACCCTTGGTTCTTTGCCGTTGCTGGCCTCTTAGTGCTACTGGGTTAGCTCGAGAGGCTGTTGCTGAGCAGTGGCTCCCACTCGTTCTTTGAAGGTAGACCATTAATGACAGCAAAACAAAATGACAGAAATGGCCACAAAAATATTATAATAACATATATTCATCCAATTACCCAACCCTAGCAGGAACCAGAGTGAAGCTGAGGTCTGAGGTGTAGAGAGTAACGACAAACGGCTCATCACCTCAGATGCACTGCCATTCACTCTGACATACTGCGACTGGCCAGTGAGAGTCTGTGATCCAGATCAAGATGCACATTTCTTAAAGCTCTAATGTATTTTATTTTTAAATGGAGCCTTTATTTTTAATTGAAAACCTTTTTTATAGCCCTCCAGTTCAAAGTGAAGACATTTTTTTCAATTTAATTATGCAATTTCAAGAATAATGAAAATGTAAATACTTAGCTAACAATGAAAATATTACCTAAAGACAAAACAAATCCGTCTTCTATTATGCATGGATCCATTCTCAGATAGTTTTGTGTTTGCAGATTCACTCGGCTGCACTTTCTATGTAAGTGCTTACCAGAAGGTGTGTTGATGTGTTCTTGAAGCTACTTATACTTTAAGATGGTTAGTTGCTTTGAACAGTCAACAAATGGTCATAGGCACATTAAAGCTAGCTTAAAGTCATTGAAATATACAGGAGCATTAACAAGGATACAAAGAGGTAAATGAATGTTGGCATGCAGGAGGGAGCCTCCTAGCTGTTGACAGAAAGGTGTGATGAGCAGAAAGCTGAATGATGTGAAATGTGAGTTGAGTGTCATTGTGTTTTACGTGTTTCAGGTGTCTGACAGGCCATTCGGTGTGAATCGCACAGAAAATCCCTCCACTTTTCCCACTAACACCCCCCATGTGAAAGCATTCTCCTCCAGTTCACCTGAAAATGGGATCGCAGAGATGGCAGGAGGGGAGGAGAGCAAGGATAACGTTCTTCACGTAAGCATTTACCAAATCACTACACATAAGCAGCAAAAGCTTGTGTTAGATATTAGTTAAACCTACAGTTGGAACTTTTGTCTCCCCCTTCTGGCAACGAGCATAATTACACAAATATTGTAGACGCCATACTCCTAGTTGTTGAAGCCTACTCCTTTGCCAAGGTTGGTCCCTCCTTTAGCTCTGGCAAACCAATCATTGCTGGTTGATGTGAAATACTTTGCACCAGCATGGGAGCGTCACCACAGACACCAGATTTAACAACTCCAGTATACTGTGAAATACAATGTGCTCTCTAAGCCAGGCATGTCCAAACTATTCCACAAAGGGCCATGTAGCTGCAGCTTTTCATTTCAACCAAGGAGGAGCACACCAGGCTGGACTCATTTAATCAGCTGATCTCATTCTTCAGCTGATAACTAGGTGACCTCTTGACTGGTTGGAACAAAACCTGCAGCCACACGGCCCTTCATGGAATGGTTTGGACATGCCTGGTCTAGGCTTATCAGCATTTTGTGGACTTGTTTGGCAAGGGAGTGAATGTAATGTAAAAGTCCCACACTCCGACTTTCGTAGATTCAAAGTGAGGTTATAATTATGGTAATTGTCTGTCTTGCAGTCATCAGAGGTGGAAGGAAGGCTCTTAGCACTGGAAGCTCAGCTCGAGAGTCTTTCTGGGCTACACAGGCTCAGTATTCTGGAGAAACGCCTGGAGGAACTTGAGAAACAGAGAAACACAGACAAGGTAGATAAGACAAAGCTTTTTCTTTGAAGGTCCCATATTATGGGTTACTTTGAGTGTCTACCAGAAAATGTTTGCATGCTTTAATGTTGAAAAAAAAGCACATTATTTTTCATTGCTGCAGCACCTAACACTTTATCTGAAACGCCTGTGTCTTTAAAGGCCCCCTACCAAAATGCCCAGTCTACTCTGATTGGTCAGCTCTCACAGGTGCTGTGTTTCTGCATCAGCTCTGTTTTATCAAACAGGTCATTCTGGGGACATGACTGAGGGCAGTGACTGCATAATTGTGGCATCACAATCTTCAGGAAGTCCTGATGGCTCTTTTAAAGACACAGTTTCTGAATACAGACTGTGCATTTCTCAGTGAACTGAGCAGCCACCTTTTCTCTTCATCATATTCTATTCCAGATTGAAGGACAGCTCATCAGTATACCCAAACAGAGCTGGGAAAATCTAATGAGCCGAGTCCTATTACTGGAAACTAAACTAGAGCTGAGCAATACACAGGTAGGACAAGTGTTCATACTGTGACATGTCAATTTCATCTCCATGCAGAGTGTAGTTTCTTACCTTGAAACTAGCAAACTAGCACCACCAGTTTTCAGAACAATCCGTGGCTAAGCATCTTTCATATAAAATGACCGTTGGTGTTGCATCTCATCTCTCTCAGTTAAATGCTCCACCGCCATGTCCGTCATCTGCCTCCTCTGTTTCCTCCAGCTCCTTGTCTGAAGAGTCAAAGGTGAGACACAGAAAAGGGCTTGTCCAACCAAAATGATGAGACTGCAAATGCCATACATAAAAACAACTATGCTTCACTAACATCAGACTCATGGCAGCAAAACACTGTGTGACTGAAGAAGACTGAATAACTTCTTTGAATGATTAGCTAGTGCCATTAGCAAACTACCTAACTAAAGGAAAGCAGCGGTGCTATAAACACTGTCTCACATGTTATGACTGGGCTATACAACAGCCTTTTACTACCACACATACACAATCATTTGACTGAACGTTGCATGTCTCATGCTTTCAGACCATTTCATGGTGCAGCATTAAGTCTTTCTTCAGTCCACATTACCAAATATTTGTTTGGAAGCTAAGCACATTTTCTTGTCTTTCCCGTTTCTTTGTGCAGGAGGACCTCAGGGACAGCCTGGAGAGAATCTCTACCATGTAAGCACTTAATTATACTTGTTGAATATTAAGCACTGGCCTTTCTCTCTGAAAACATTCCTCTCTTCTCTATAGACCCCGGGGATAGCCACTGGAAAAAAGAGGAAATAATTGACACTGCATTTGAGTACACAATTTCCCACATAAAGGTTGTGAGATAGGTTGGTCAAATTTGGATTCATTTGAGTCCTTAGTTTTTCCTTTTTCTGTTCTGACACATAAAATTTGCACATGATTCAAGAACCAAATTTGGCTACCCTTGTTATCTGTTCCGAGTCCGTGTCAGACTGTGTTTGGGCCTTCCAACAAAAATACAAAGCAAGTTGTGATTAAGATCTGATTCCTGTCACACGGAGGACTTTGAGTCATTGATCTCACTGCTGCATCAAGCCTGCTTGATAATAGCTGCAACAGTTGCCCCTCTTATGAGTGTTGTGTTTTGATCTTGCAGATGCCATATTTGATATTATATGTATGATACTGTTTTGCACTTGTCAGAGAGAACATAATCAGGACAGTTCATTTTGCCGCGTGTGTGTGTTTGTGTGAACGTGTGTATGTGCGTGCATGCATGTGCTCGTGTGTGTGTCTGACATTTGTAGGCTGAAGAGCACCTCCAGTCTGCTGAAGAACACTGAATCCTCCACAACACCCTGCAAATAAATTCTGATATAAGATCATTATCTTCTGTTTAACGTAATTTCACACAATGTTAGTGCACTTTTACATCTTCTTGGCATTTTTCATGGTCATTATTAAAACAAATTGCTTTTAACCCTAAAGTGAAATGACTGAGGAAACGATATTGTCACTGTGAGAATGAGCTTCAGCTGATGAGAGTTCAGGAGATGATTTCCACTGTGTTAGCCCTCCAAGATCAAAGTCTTTATTCTTAAAACTGCAGATGTTTGTATGAATGTGTTTCTTTTTTCATTTATTAACATGATACTAATTGTGATAATAATTTTTCTATTTCTCAGTTTTCTTCTACCAAGCAAATTTAAAAGTTGTATACAACCCCGATTTCAAAAAGGTTGGGACTTTGTTGCCCTGTGTGTGTGTGTGTGTGTGTGTGTGTGTGTGTGTGTGTGTGTGTGTGTGTGTGTGTGTGTGTGTGTGTGTGTGTGTGTGTCACGAATGAAAGCATCCACTATGAGGAAGCTTGATAAATAAGCTATGATCGCCATTAGCCTGAGACCTAACAATGCCTAACTGAACTCCACTGCAGAACTACAACAAAAGCAGTCAGTTCTCCAATCAAACTGTGAAAACCCTTGTTCTGTCAGCATCCTGAACATATTTGAATGCAAAGTCCAGATTTGTTCATGCAGTCTCTCTCTCTCTCTGAGACAGGTACCCTTTCCACATGATGTGGTATCACCGTGTTGGTGGAAAATAATCACTGAATTAAGTCTGAAACTAACAAGTCAACAATGTAACAATATATTCCACACAGGATATAAATCCCAGTCTGCAGGTGAACGTGCTCGACCCATTCATCCACCTTGACTTTGTTGCTTTTAAATCTACCCTCTCCACCCCACCAGTTCTGACAAAACCGCTGTCTTTTCACTCATCAGTGAGCACAGAAAGGTACACTTCTATGTCTATGTGAATAAATTATCAAATATTTTTGTACTTCTTCTATAAGCCTTGTTTAAAGAAGTCACAAGTATTCCTTTACCAACAAAACCATAACCATAAATTCACTGTCATCTCTAATGTGTTATGTCCTGCAACTAATATATTTTCAGTTAAAATTGCAATTTTTAGCTTTCGAGGGTCAAGTAACAGCAAAATTAAACTCAGCTCATGGGTGTGCTGAGAGGTTCATACAGCACAACAGTAAGGGGAGGTTAGCCCGAGGCCTCCTCTCCTCAAGGTCTAAATGCAAGTGTGAAAATCCTTAAACCTGTATTTAATATTTATCTATATCTTCATTAAGTCTTGCAAACCAAGTGTAATTTACTCTCCTATTTAGAATCTCTGCTATCCTGACAGTTAAATATTTTACTCGTCTAATATAAGCACTGTTAATGCTATTTGAGTTGTCTGCAGAGTTTAGGAAATATCTGCTGTGACCATTGCCGCAAGACAGCAATCAGTCTGTCCAATCTGTTTTTCTTCATTCTTTATGGAATAAAAAAAAGTGAAATAGAAGAACATTATTTTTCATAATACAGATATTCTATTCATGCATTAAGGTCTATGAGATGATGGAGATCTGCTTAATTCAGTAGCACAGGTAGAAATCATAGTGTGGGTGAGCAGAGAGAAAATCTGAACTGAAAGAAAGACCGATCCTCGTTAACAGGTTCTGAAACGCAGAGGCTATGTTGGTAAGGCACCAGAATAGGTCATTACAACTATACTTACCTGAATGCACCAGAAGTTAATACGAGCCTTATACAACGTCAGAGGCAATGTTACAGTCACCATGACAAACACTAACATAGCCTGGCACAGCAGCAGCACTGACACACCACACAGCTGACAGAGTGGATGGTTCAGGTAGGTTGCCCAGGTTCAGGTGTGCAGTGTCCGCCTCCAGAGAACTGGCTCTCCAGATGTTTGAAACCTTCACAATCCTAAAAAGATAGTCACGGAGGTTTGGGGCTGTCAGTGCCACTCCTGAAGCTGTCTGAGCAGACATCCCTAATTCTACATATTTCTATTCACAAATTCACTTTGCATATTCTAATGTTGTTGTGTTTAAGAAAAGTTTCTATTTTTCAATCCTTGAAGTACTGACTGAACAGCACTGATAATACTCATCATTGTTATTATTATTAATCTGTGACAGTGCTGTTGGTATTAATATTATTAATATTGAGTAAAATGATACTTGGTTGTGTAGTTTACATATTGTTGTAAATAAATACATAGCTACATACAGTAAATAGCCTTTGTACAGTACGTTTTTTTTTTCATTTCATTCTTAATCCCATCCACCTTTTAAATTGTCTAATCATGTTCAGTGATACCTATATCTACACTGTTGTACTTTACCCCCCAATTTCATGTACTTTATTAAATTAAGTGGTCTGTGATACCATAACAGTGCATCAAGTTATTTGACATAATTCTGAAATCAACCTAAGACAAACACCACATTTGTGGGAAATGATAAAACTGTCAGGCTGCATCTAGACTGATTAACAGGTTTCCCTGAAATGGCTTGACAGCAGCTTTTGGTGCTGTTCTGCTGAAGAGTACAGAAACAATTATCTCCAAATCACTTCTGTGGTCGTATCTTAGAGTAGTGCTATCATGATCAAAAATATATGTCAAGACAACCCTCAAATGTTAATGCTGAAATAAAATTATTGTTGAATCTAACATCTCACCTTATGCTTTCAGTAGGGTGACAACCACACATCATAAAAAATGATGAAAGCATTGTGACACACAAAATGACATTTGTCATTTGTGCTTGCAGTAAATAGTGGTGCATGGTGGACAGACATTCTGAATAAGAAGAGAAATCACTGAGAGATTCCCCTCATCAAGGCTCTAAAAGAAGACAAAGTGTACTCAATAAAGTTATTTCTAAAACTAAGCTGTGATTATTTTAAATACATAATTCCTACTGGTCGATGCATATCTTGGCCGCTGGGGGGAGCCACTGCCATGCGCCTGAATTCAGCTTCCACTTAAACAAATCTGACCGACGGCCAGGAGGAAGTACAGTGGGTGCACTGCCACTCAAAACATATTATCTCTCATCATCAGTTAGAAACCATGAGGCAAAACAGAAGAATTGTTGTTTTTGTCGCGTAGTCAGATATCTGAACCAGTATTCACTGGATGTTGTTCACCGATGATCCAGCAGAAAAAGTCTGAGTGGCACAGCTGCACGCCAGGCTCGTTTATCTTCTATTTAGTCAACATAAAACATGTACGGAGTGGTTTTAGCAGGCGTTGTATTCACCTGCAAACCCTTCAAACAGACCGGGAGAGAGGCACAGTTATACCGCAAATAACTAATACAGCCTACTGTAACTACATCTACCCCCATACTCTGTCCGTGTGGTCAAACAACTGTTTTTATTAGCTGAATTCATGATTTTCTAACGGCTGAAATCCCTGTCCCTGTGGGAACATCCTTGTACAATATTGTAAGACTTTGATTTTAAAGAGCAAAGCTGAAAAATCCCTGTAGTAATTAATTTTGACTTTCCAAATTAAATAGATCGGACATTTTCTCACAATAAAATAAAAAATATCGAGACAGGTCTGATGGACTCTAAGGGCGGCCGAATTATATGACAGTTTATCTGTCTGAGGAATAGAAGAGTACAGACGGTCAAATGTTCTTGGCTCCTGACTGATCCTGTCGCCTTGTCGGCTAATTAGTAATTATAGATAATTAATGAAGCTACAGCGGCGATGTTGACTTCATTACCCGCGTTATTCACCCTGTATTTTTTTTCCATCTTGCACTTTCTGTCCGATAGGCGGCAGTGAAGGGAAGCTGCCGAGGAATAAATGTGAGGGATATTTTGCCCCCCGAATAGGCGTACCAGGCAGACTAAACTTACCTTTTCACAACCAGCTGTAACACACTCTACTCTGCTGCTGTTAGATAAATGTTAGACTTATTATGTCCATGTAGTGATTGGTGTCTTCAAGTGCCAGTGAAGGAGTCGGAGTTTGTCCTTGGAAGCAAAAGTCGGGGTCCATAAAGTCCAAAAGACGTCAATAAGCGCGGGAGACTTCTTCCTGCTTCCTCCATGTTGACGTAATGTTGCGTGTCACACTTTACTGCCGCGACTGACACACGTGCAGCCAGCACAACCACAGTCCAGAGGAAAGTCGGCTAAACGCGGGTCTGGAGGACACCATGGCGGAGATTCAGCCGCCCAGTTCTGGTCCTCAGCACGGGTCAGTAGTTTGAGCTGTTTGTCTGCACTCGACGTGAGAGGAGACGTGACGGCACAGTTTGGCTGTGAGACAGAACATAGACAGCAGGAGTTACGTTACTGTGTGTCCTGATGTTGTTTCCCTCCACTGTTTCTTAAATTGTTATGGCTGTTTTAGTTTGTCATATTTAAAACAGCAGCCTGAGTGAATGTGGACCATACAGCACTCTGTCACCGTGTCACATTGATCTAAAGTCATTAGGACAAGTGTTCTGTCCTGCTCAGTCCATTGATATCTTTATCTCCATTAATCCAGCTTGATAAACAACACGCCTGCGTGTGTTTTGTGAATGAATTATAATGAGACAGTATACCTTTTAAATACGTTACTTTGGATATGTATGGACATGTTTGACATTGTATAGATATGAGTGACTGAAGAAAAATAGTTGTATGCTAGTGTTAGCATGGGTGGTATTCATTAGAACAATGATGTTTCCTTTAGGCCATTCGACCGGTCAGTGTTTGGGTGGCAGTGCTGGTCAAACAGAGCCAGTGAGGTTAAGACAAAGCATATTTCTTGGTAAAGCTTTTGCACAAACCCAAATGACAGAAAGACTAAATTGAATTTAACTGCAGCCTGTTCCCCTGCTGCTCGTAAGAGAGGTCGACTGCATTATGTTCAGGCTCTTACTGAACATTATGCACACTAAGCTCCTTGTCAGAAGATGATTGTGGGGTTTTGAAGTGAATGTGTTTATGGTAATCATGTTGCAAATCATTACCGATTTGCTGTGTATGTACAGGTTAGGTAATACAAATTACCTAACAAAGACACTGCTGCTCAGAAATGAGCTGTGATGCCAGTAAATGGAAACAATGGAAATTGATTAAAGGATTGATTCATCTGTTGGATCACAAAGTTTCCCATCCACTCCTTGTCATTTTGTATGTTTCTCAGTAGCGGCACGACCTTGAAGAGAGAAGAGTACCTGGAGTGGCCAGAGTACTTCATGGCTGTAGCCTTTCTGTCAGCGCAAAGGAGCAAAGACCCAAGCTCACAGGTGTGTCTGTGTGTGTTTGCATGTGTATGAGGACTGTAGCTATTAGCTAACTTCACAGAGATGTATTTAATTGATTTTGAACACAGTGTTTTTGTTGATAAATCTCAACAGGCATTCTTGAGGTGGGTTATATGGCCAGAATCTTTATCACTGTATATCGCAATGGTATTTCAGTGTAGAGTAATTGTTCTGTAAATTCAGCTAAAAGATATTTCAAATAATTAAAAAATGATAAAGTCATCATATTTGATTATTTTCTTCTTGTATTTGAAACTTCCATGCAAACAAAAACAGCTGCCTCACATGAGACAACACAGCAACAAAAGACACAGAACAGTAAAACTAACTTTCTTTCAAAATGGAAGCTTTAAGGTTATAAATGAACAGCAGAGATGCAGCAGAGGTGCATCAACTATCATTCTCAAGTGACAATGTGTTAAACAGTCCTGCTGCCCAAATCATGTGACCTTGCAAGGCAGCTGGATTGCTTTATCGCACTGCCACACTAAAGCTGTTTTCTCATATGAACGGTGTCTGGACCTGATTCTGCAGACGTTGTCCAGAGTTGCCTTTTCATACATGCAGCACAGATGTCTGTGTCAGACATGCTCTCACTGACTAGAAACACTCAGTTTGGTTTAGGTGAGGGGTGGTGCCTGGGTAGATTGTGAAGGAGGAGGAGGACTCATCAGTAATGATGACTGTGTGCGTTGATATCATTATTGCATGTATTTGGCCGTATCAACAATTTCAGTGAAAGAGTGGAAAGTAACATACAGGCAAGCAGAAAACAGCATGAAGCAGCTACATTTCATGCAATGCCTCCTACACACCCTCTCGCCTGCTGTGTGTAAAAACAGTTTTAAGGGATAGCTCCTGTAGTGGAAACTCTATTGCCAAATCTCTACCGGGGGCACAATTTTACCATTCCACAGTATGTACTGTCAAACCGCCCAGCCCTAAGGCATCCCAACAGACAGGGGGCAGCAGACAACTGACATGTACGGGTTCCTTTTATGGGTTCTTAGGTAAGGGAGCTGGTGTACCTTAAATAAGAAATGGAAGTCTAAGGGGTTAAAGCTCCTCCTTGATGCTTGTTTTCCTTCCTGCTAAAATGCAGGAAGTTTATGTTGCCCTGGTGAGAAGAAGCCTCAACCGTACAGCAATGAATATTGAGTCTTCCAGATTTGCTGTAGTCTGCACACTATGTATCCAAAGTAATAACAAACAAACAGTAAAAGTAGTAGGGATACTCCACTCAAAACATGATTCTCCTTTGATGATCCTCTTTTCACTCTATTAGACACATAAGGGAACATATTTTAAGGAAGGAGAAACGATTGAAAAAAACATGTGTGTATTGACTCAAATAGGAATGAACATTGGGTATAGGCCTGCATGTATTTAGGAGGAGTAACCTTCCCAATAATGGAAGTTAGTATCACAGGGCATATCTATCAAGCACATTTACATACAGCAGAAACAGACACACATAGCGACGCAGCAGAGGAGGTTTTCCTTTACCAACAAAACCAGCTGAGCCTGTGTATGAAGTGTGGAGATAAAGTGAGGTCTGGCTATGTGAGACTACACAGAAAGATAAGATAAGATAGACTTTATTAATCCTCAGCCGGGAAAATTCGGGTATTGCAGGCAGCAGGTATTAGCAGTTTGTAAAAAAAAAAAAAAAAATAGCAGCAGAATAGAGAAATATAAATAAATATATAAATAATAAATAAAAGCTGACTATATATATGTACATTTTATACAAAGGACTATATACAAGAAAAGATATGTTAAAATATATATATAGCCACAAAGAAATATAAGAACATTGCCATAAAAAATATACTGCCAAAAATTCTATAGATTTACAGTTTTTACACAATTGCACATGGGTAGAAATTGCACATGGTGGGTACGGATAAAGTGAGTACAGCGTTTATGCTTTCTCACAGTAACAAATATATATATATATGTCACAGAATACCAGTATGTACTGATAGATTGAGTTCTCAATGAGAGTGAAAAAAAGTAATATTGCACAGGGTAATTCAAGCAAGAGTTGCCTCTCGCACACAGTCACCCCCACCCAAGCTAATACTTTAACCGGCTTCAAATGAGTCTTAACTTTCACACAGGTTTTCTTGATAGTCCATCAATATTAAATACTTCAGCATTGCACAAGTATGTTGGTCTACAATAGATGCTACCAGCTGTGCCGTGGAATGTGCTAACACCAAAAACAGGCCAAGCAGCAAAATAAACTGCAAAGGAACATAAAAATGTCAATATTTGTAATAGCCCTCAGTGGCTTAAATTGGAAATGCTGGCTGTGTTCTTTCTGTGTAGAGCATACGTTTTCCACCTGCAGTCCAAAAAGACACAGGCTGGGTGGACTGGAAACCCAGAATTGCCTCTTGGTGTCATTGCAATAGACTTGAAACTTCAGTTGTGTCTGGAATAACTTTGAAATGAATCAGTTGGTGTGTTAGGCTTCTATATGTTTGGTTCGACCAGATAGTATCCTAATCTGGATTCACATAAAAATTCCATAAACTCTTAAAACGGTCGTTTTTGCACGTAAACAAAATAGGACTGTGCTACCTGAGCTGCAAACCTAGCTCTGGCATCTTCAACAAACACACACCAGCACTTTCAGAAAGATCTTTGCCTATACATTTAGACAAAGCATGTGCACGTCTAGAAGACAACAAAGTTTAGAAAAAAAAAAAAAAAAAAAACCAAAGCAAGCAAAACTAAAGGAACCCTGTTAATGTTCAAGCCTTCACAGTGTGAGAGATACCACTGAAGGGAGTGGACCGTTGCATTGGATCTTGGATAATTTCATGATACTCTGAGCTGTTTGATGATTTTAAAAATACACATCTTGACTAACCTGTGGAACTTCCCTCTCTCTTTGCAGGTGGGGGCCTGTATAGTGAATGACGAGAATAAGATAGTTGGCATTGGTTACAATGGTATGCCCAACGGCTGTGATGATGACCTCCTACCGTGGTCCCGGTCTGCAAACGACTGGCTTGATACGAAATACCCTTATGGTGAGAACGCATGCACATGCACTCCTTGCTGTGTTCCTCCCACTGCACAGAACTCCATAGTATTCAACTGAAATTGTAAGGGAGGATTTCTGGACCAACATGTAATTCATCAGTTGCCAACACTATGCTGCTGAGTTCTCTTCATGTTTCAAGTACTAAACTTTGGCCTGTAGACGATAAATAATGGAGAAATTTCAGCTTTTCTCACGGTCTACACTACTGAGTTCTCTTTATGTCTCATGTGTTTAACTCTGGCCTGTAGAGGGTGGTCGATGGTAAATAATGGAAGAACAGTGGACACTGTAAATAGTTTACAGTCCAGTAGATGGCAGTAATTTAACAGTTATGGATGCCAGCAGCTATAAAACTCAACAGTGGATGACGTTAGCAGCTGTCATTGGTCATCAATGCACATTTTTCATCTGCACATGTTTCTTTTCAACGCTTTTAAATAAATGAAGTAAACTACTGTGAGAGAAAAAATAAGAGACAGCTTTTGCATACCTCCTCCAAACATCAAACCAAACCTGAGCAGAATAAAAGTGGCTCCAACATGTGCTGTGGATTGAAGCTAAAGAAGCTAGCTATGAGCACACTGATATGTGATGCAAGATCACATCAACAACTAGCAGACAGAACAGGTGCATTTTATGAATTTCAATCAGCCATTATTTGATAAACATGAAAATGTAAGGAGCACATGAATGTGGCACAAGCTACTGCTAACAAACAAGCTAGCCAAGCCGAGAACAAGTTAAATGAAGAACAACTGCAAGCTTTTTATTCTCGTATTTCATAAGGCTAAATACGCACATGGCATGAATGTTGGAGGTGCTTATCATGCAGAGCATTGCATAAACTGACAGTGGATTTTTGAGAGCAAAGAGGACATCACCAAAACCACCTTGTAACCTGACAGAGATTCCACTGTGATAGAACAGATGCACATATCTGTCCTGTCAATCAAGTGACAGCACTTGAGGCGATTTTGGCTGGGGCTAAAGACTACAAGTTTGAAAATGAAAAAAGTTAGAAAGAAGTGAAGTTACCAGCTCTGTTACTAGCATAACAGGTATGAATCCTCCTGGGAACACGAATGATGTCAGGAAACTTTGAGTCAATCCAGCCATTAGATTTTCAGATTTCTTCTGAACAAACAGAATTCTTTGTCTGATGGTGGGGCTAGAGGAAAGGCTAAGATTGTTATATTGGGATTTATCCAGAGGATAAAGTCCACGGAAATATGGCCAATATCAAAGCACGGAAAAATAAATTTAAAAAAGCATCTCTGTCCATAAGTGGTGTTATATTACTCTGGATAATCCACAGTCCTCACTGTAGGGTTATTTCCATCAAATGTAAAATATGAGGAAAAATGCCATGTGTCATAGAAAAGAGAAAATACTCAGCATCTGAGCAGCCAGGTTCTGGGATTTTATACCTGCCTGTCTCCAAATGTTTATTTATGGCTGATATTAGTTTTCACGGTGCTTTTTTTTGTTTGTTTTTCCAATACAACCTAATTAAAATAAAAATTTGAAAACTTGACGTGTCTCCCCGTGCTCTGTCCCACAGTGTGCCATGCAGAGCTGAATGCTATTATGAACAAGAACAGTGCTGATGTGAAAGGCTGCACGATATATGTGGCTTTGTTCCCCTGTAACGAGTGTGCCAAGCTCATCATCCAGGCAGGTGAGTGTTGACAGCACATTTACACACACACACACACACACACTCCAGTCAGTTGTAACTATTGAAATACTAATACTGTTTTTTCACAGGCTGTTCTCTCTATAATTGATGTTATTTAATTTTAAGATTTAACTGCCTACAGTCGGTGCTAACTGTATGTGACTATGCCTTTGCTCTAACATTCAGTGTGAATGTAAGATTAGGAACTTTTCTTGACAAGCCCTTACTGAATAGTGATTTTGCCACCCAAATACCCACTACTACCCAAGTTCAAATCATCTTTGAAATATCTTTTTCCTGCCCATGCTTCTCCACTTGTATACTTCACACCACGCTACATTTTAAATTACACAAAAAAGGCATTTAAAATCAGTTCAGAAATTTGCACCAGTGCTGATCAGGTCTGATGACAGTCATGCCAGGGCCAATTTTTTGCCCAACATTGGTCCCTCAGTAGCAGTATCCTGCTTTACGCAGGTGTGCTCTGAATGAGCATCTTTTTATATCAAGTGCAAACATCTGTGTGACTTATTTGCACATATTTTTTAAAAATGTATGAGGAAAAAGAATTACCACATATTTCTGAATCGTACAGAAATGGTGTGAATTTAAACACCAAATGTGCAAACATTGTCTTGATTATGACTCACCCATGCTCTTATGCAAAGAAAACAAACTGTCAACATAATGACATCCTGCTGCTGTTGTTGTTAGCTTCATTGAATTGGGGTGTCATCACAAATCTCGAACAGATACGGTATCTTTCTATCTATATCTATATCTATATCTATCAATATGTTGACACAGTTTGTTTTCTTTGCATAAGAGCGTGGGTGAGTCTGCTTCTAGCAGCAACTTCCAATAGTCATAGTCAAGAAATTGTTTGTACATTTGGATCTTAATGAGGTTTTAAGTAGAGCTACAATATGCAAAAGCAAGAAGGGGGAGTGTGACAAAAAGCCCTTTAAAAAATAATTTATTGAAAACAACAAGTAAACTGAAATAGGCTGTTTATCAGCTGATCAAAAGTTTAAGACCATCGCTCAAAAAATTCTCCAAACTAGAACAAAACATTTTCTCAATAGGACTCAGTAATGAGTAGCTCCACCGTTCTTGTTAATCACTTCAACAATTGGTTTGGGCATGCTTGATGCGAGTGTTTCCAGGAAGCTATTGGGAACTGTGCTCCAAGTGATGAGGATGGCTTCACGAAGGGCATCAACTGTCTGGAACTGACGGCCATTTTTATGAACTTCCCTTGCCATCCATCCCCAAATGTTCTCTATGGGATTTAAATCAGGGGAACATGTGGGGTGGTCCAAAAGAGTGATGTTATTCTCCCTGAAGAAGTCCTTCGTCAAGCGAGCATCGTGAACTGCAGCGTCGCCCTGTTGAAAACCCAGCTGTTACCACACAGACGAGGGCCCTCAGTCATGAGGGATGCCCGCTGTAACATCTGCACATAACCAGCCGCCGTTTGACGACCCTGCACCACCTGAAGCTCCAGTGTTCCACTGAACGAAAAAGCACCCCAGATCATGATGGACCCCCCTCCACTGTGCCGGGTAGAAAACATCTCAGGTGGGATCTCCTTGTCATGCCAGCTGGAAGCCATCTGGACCGTCGAAGTTAAATTTTTTCTCATCAGAGAATAAAACTTTTTCCACCTTTCAGTGTCCCATGTTTGATGCTCCCTGGCAAAGTCTAAACGGGCAGCTTTGTGGCGTTGAAGGAGACGAGGTCTTAGAATTTGTTTTTTCTTCTTGAAACCCTTTTCCCACAGATGCCGTCTGATGGTTACTGGTGGCAGTCGGCACCGGTGAGGGCCTTAATTTGGGTCGAGGACCGCCCTGTGTCTTGACGGACAGCCAATCGGCTCCTCCGGCTCAGCGCAGGTGTAATGTTTTTTGGGTCTACCACATGACCTTTTTGTCCCACAATGCTCAGGATCTTTCAAAACATTTAGAATGACTGTATTACTGCGTCCAACCTCAGCAGCAACGGCACGCTGCGAGAGGCCGTGCTTCGGACCACGTTCAAGAAGAGAAAACTCCTTAGCTTTAGCCATCAGGAGGGCATGACCGTGTGAATGCCTGGCAGAAAATGAGAATTTTCAAATTGTTTTGTTCTAGTTTGGAGAGTTTTTTGTAATTTTTTGAGCGATGGTCTTAAACTTTTGATCAGCTGATTAACAGCCTATTTCAGTTTACTTGTTGTTTTCAATAAATTACTTTTTCAAAGGGCTTTTTGTCACACTCCCCCATCTTGCTTTTGCATATTGTAGCTCTACTTAAAACCTCATTAAGATCCAAATGTGCAAAAGGTAAATTCTAGCTATTTTTCAACTGGTCTTAAGATTTTGATCAGGTCTGTATATGTATATGTATATATATGTGTGTGTGTGTATATATATATATATATATATATATGTGTGTGTGTACACACAGAGGTCCTTCTTTTCATTTTGTTCTCTGCCTCCTACTTTCATTGTCATTCACTCACCCTGGTAAGAAACACATCTTAGCTGAGAAGACAAATAATGATTAGATTAGATCAGACTTTATTGATCTCACAATGGAGAAATTCACTCTTTATTCTCACTCTTGCTGTCTGCGTCCACTCATGATCCCTCCCTCCCTCTGTCCAGGTATTAAGAAAGTGGTATATCTTTCGGATAAGTACCATGACACGCCGCAGATGGTTGCCTCAAGAAGGCTGCTCACCATGGCAGACATACAATGCATGTAAGTAACTATTTTGTCTGACACACAAGATGAAATACAGGTGTTGCTTTCTTGTCTTAAAGGTACAGTGTGTAAGAATTGGCCACCTGTTGAAGACCTCTGCAAACAAGCAGGGGGTATAGTACCGTATATTCCCAGAGTAACCAATGACTGCTGCTGACTACACTCTTTGCTGTAGCTGTCAGTGGTTGGAGTTATTAGAGGCCATTATCTAGTTAGCTCAGTAGACCACACAGCTGGTGCCCCTCATAACTGACTGGAGATGTTCTGTGAACGGAGCCGTGGTTGGCAGCATCCCAGTGAACACGGCCAGATCGGAACCAAACACAGCCTCCAGTCTGATGGTCTGGATGAAAAAAAGGAGTGTCTAGAGCTGGAATATTTTCAGAACTAATTCGGAGAACCCAACCAGAGTGTTATTATAATGAATCTCTTTTGTTGCACAGACTTTTTTCCCAGTTTTTATCCTCTGTGTTGAACTTGATAATTATTTACTTTATTTTCCAGTATGCTTTTCAATAAGCGTAGGAGAATTTACTTGATTATTTTATATTCAGCTCAGGTTTAGGGCAACAGAGAAATTAGTATCACGTTGCAAATTGTCAAACATCTATGGTCTGGTGGAATAAGAAGCCACCTAATACCTATGAAGATACCTAATACTTACATTTAAAATGTAATATATTTAAAACTTAGTTTTCATTGATGATTCAGATAGCTGAAAATCTTAATGTACTTCAAAAATAGTTGATTTGTTGTCACGTCCTCCACATTTGACCAGTGATTAATAACAATACACCAGAAAACAGTAATGGGCAACAACAAGGCAATACATTAAGCTGATTGAACTTCTCATGGAATAAAACATAGCACTAGTACTAGTCAGACAAATGGTAAATGAGATGGGAGCTATTACACAACGCCGCTTGACGCCTGCCCTGATTTTTAAAGGATTTCTATTTGATCCACCACAGTGAACAGTAGCAGTCATGACATGCAGGAGGCGGGTGGTTATGACAAGTTTTTGAGGGCAGCCAAAGTGCTCCAAGGCATGCCAGAGGCTTCCTGGTTGAGCAAATTAAAGGTCAGATCTGGTCAGGTCTCTAAAGCTGAACAATACTGTAGTTCCTAGTGTGTCTGCAGCAATTGTCTGTCTCTGACATTGTCCGTCATGTCTGGCAGGTCAAAAACCACACATACACAGAAAAACACACACACACGAAAGGGAGTGAAAAGGAGTGAATCACTAGGACCTTTAAGAACTAGCCAGATGGTTGATTTTTTAAAATGTTATTATGTATAAACAGCAGAGAACCTTTTACCTTGTATGGCAAAGCTAATGGCTAATGATGTAAGTCAGATCAGATATATGTTAGCGATCTCAAGATTTATATCTAAGATACAGCTAACATATATTAGTGTTCCAGGTGTGAATATGTGTCAGTGTGCAAATGTGATCAGGGCATTCCTGCAGAACAGAGGCTTCTTCTTAGTGAAACTTCCCCATATAAAAATAACTTAAAGAACCTACAGCAGGGCAGGAATTATACCACGGCCAAGTGACCAGTGGCATGGATACCCTGGGGTGTGGCCATAATGCCCCTTCTACCACATGGGTAGTTTGGCATGCCCTGTCTTGACGCTCTCATGAGTGTGAGCAGGTCTTAATTACTTCAGACTTCAGTGTTTAAGATAGAACTGACACACGCCTTATTTTAGGAATTTGTCAGAACTTGGCAGCCTGGAGTTACTTTTAACCTTGACTTTTCCTAACCCTAAACTTCTCCAAACCCCCTCAGTGGTGGAGAGAGTACCATCACATGGCATTTCAATAAGCTCCAACTGTAGGTCCCCCTTTACTCCTTCCACATCAGCAGAGAAAGGCTTTGAGAACAGGTTTGAGTCCTCCTCCACAGCAGTGAAATCTTGAAGGCACTGGTATAAGTCAGTCACATAATTAACAGCCACCTTTTAAATTTCTCTTGAAGCATTTTCCTTTGCGTGGTCGGCCCGAAAAAAATGGCTTTGTTGAGCAGACAGTCAAACTGCCAACTTTCTATCTATACCTGTGTTGGACTTCTTTCGTTGTATTCCTTCATTGCAGTGATTGACTGTTGAGAAATTAAACATACACGTCCCCTTTGACTGTGTAGAGAAGAGATTTGAAAAGCAGCCTGCTGCTGCAGCTGGAAACGACTGAGAGTGAGGTTGTGAGGTGTATCAGTCCCCTACGCTGACTGTTGAGGCAGGTTTTTCCCTTCTTGATTACAGCCACTTCTTTTTGTTAACGACTTGCCTGGACCTCCTGAAAAATGATCAGGGGTGGGGGACAGAGGACTTTCATCCTCCATGTTTTTATTTGGTGTTTTCCACGTGTATATCTGTGCTTCCTTGATTCATGCGCATGTTGTTTTGTCCTGTGTGTTTTGGCAGGCAATTCAAGCCCAAGAGGACTGAGATTGTCATCAATTTTAATTCTATTAACCACTCTGGAATGCTGAACGGCTCGACCAAGTGAAAATGCACATGGCTTACCTATGGGAGCTGGTGAATGAGGCGGGGAAGCAGAGGAAGACCAGTGAGATTGAAAGAGACCTTGATGCCTCTTTTCTTCTGCTTTGTCCAAAGGAAAACTCAAACATTCCTCTTCTTTGGCGTCTTTTGATATTTGATTAGCTGGATATTCAAGGCACTTTGTGGCTGACTGTGGCAGAAGGTCTTAAACGCTGCTTTCAGTTTTTGTTTTCTTTTAAAACTCCTTTTGGTTTTAGGAAGACACAAGAACTCTGAACACACAAACACACAAATCCTTTGGGTTGTGAATCAGATCATCTCATGGCTGTCTGCACGGGGAAACCTGAAATCTGTTTTTTCCTCCTTCAAACAAGGTTCCGCAATGATATTCAGCTTATTTGACCTTTCACTTTCACAGTGGAAACTGTCCAGTAAATCAGTGTTACCGTCTGCCCCTGAGCATCTGTGTTAACAGCTGGAGTTTCGGGGGTACGAGCTGCGTGAACATTAATATTTCATGAGTACACTGTAGAGAATGACCAGACTTTCTGATCATCCAACCATGATACAAATATCACTTTTACTGGACATGTTTGTTGGTTTGTCGGTTTGTTTTTTAAAATCTTTTTAGGTTGATTGGTTGTACACAACTGAATCTCATCAAGGCTGCTTTGTCTGTCACTGCCTTACTTGCTTCTAATTTGCATTAAGTTGGCACAGTTTGAAATTTTTGCGATAAGGTTCATCAAACCTGTTTGCATAAAGCAGCCACTGTTACAATGTAGCCTTATATTTACAGACTATGTATATTACAATGTGCATATTGTTTTTTTTTAATATATTCCCTGTAGGGGATATGGATCTTAGTTTTAATTGTGTCCTCTTGTCCTCAGAGTTTCTGTAACTGTAATGTGTTATTGTAAAAAGTCTTTCACATGCCAGCAGATTCTCTTCTAATAAGTATATCACAAGTCTTTTTGTTTTAGACTTCCTTCATGGTGACAAAAGGCTTTTAAACACATGTTCATTTACTACTCTGTTATTATAGACTAACTGCCATTAAGCTGACAACAGTTTATCATTTTCCTGTTTACTGTCTAATATGCTCTTATGACAAATATGAAAGCTGCTCGTTTGTTTGTAACATACTATGTGTTGACTCTGGTATGTGCATATGTGCTTTCACAGAGGTGACAGGAAAACATTTCCATTGCTGTGTCTTTATACCATCATTCCTCAATAAAACTTTGGGACTACATGAGCTACTGTCTACTGTGTTCATTATTATCGAAACAGTGTTTTAGGATCTATTCAAACTAAATGACATACAGAGTTATTGAGAAACTTCTTTTACCTTTAACTTGTGCTCTCAAAAAAATTTCCGTCTGTCCTCTGGGCCAAACATGATGCTGGGGTGTGTTCAAAACACATTTTAGAGATTGATACTACGTGTAATGTCAATGCAAAGACACAAATGGACATAAAATGTACATTATATATAATTTATATTATCTTTGTTCAGCTTCATTCTCCTTGTTTTCAGCTGTGTCTGTTTATCTACAACGTTCTGTGTGAAAGTGCATTGAGAGCAACTTAAAAACAGACTCCTTGTACATAACAACAAAGCTGATTCTGTTTCTGAACAGATCTTGCCCCGGGTGACATGAATTCAGTTTGATGTTTTAGATGCTTCAACCTGAGCAAAAAAGTTAAATCCTCCCAAGGTTTTATGACTTCCCTCAAAAATGTACAGAGGTGAGGAGAAAACAGACCAGAGGGGAAAAAAAAACTAACTGGGGCTCCTAGTTAGTGAATTTGCTTTGCATTAATCAGAACATGCTTTGACTAGATTTGGATGCTCCATTCAGGACAGTTCTTGACAAGTTGAGCAGAATACTGTGTTTGTAAGAGGAAGTTCTGTTCAGATCAGCACATGTTGTACTATGTCGTCCTCTGCCCCGTTATTTTCTATCCGTATATGCTAGGCCAGGGCATTAATAAGCTTTGCTTCTGCCTGAACCTTTTTCAGTCAAAATTGTTTTTTTTTTTGGTTTTTTTTTGGTTCTTTTTTCTTTTGATGCTTTGAAGTGTATTTATGACTGAAATAAACTAACTAACTAACTAATCCTAATTTCAATTCTTCCTGCCATCTTTACCATGTTCCTGAGACAGAAGTGTAAGCCTTGGCCTGGGCAGGGATGAGGTCAGACGGCTCTACTCTGAGCTCCTCTCGAGTGACAGAGCTCCTCACCCTATCTCTAAGGGAGCGCCCCGCCACCCTGTGGAGGAAACTCATTTCAGCCGCTTGTATCCGAGAATTAAAAAAAATAAACAAATTATTTGGTAATGAAAATAAATCTCAATTGCTGCCCTAGTAATGTAAGTATATGTGCTTGCAAGCATGCAGGAGTACAATGTTCCATATGTATGTGTATTCATATTGATGTCTGCATTACAATAGCATGTCTGTGCACTCATAGTGCTGTCAGTGCAGGAGCATTGTAGCCCAACTGTTTCCAACTTAAGAAGGACAAAAATGTGGTTCATATTCTTGGCAACTGTTCGAGAAATGAACAAGCTTCTCTTTACTGCTTTGGTAAGTTATTTTCTGAAGTGTCTCCAAGGACGGGGGTTCACAACCTTTTGTAACTTAATGCTCACTTGCGATTGTTAAAAAACTTCAGAGGACTGGCTGAACTCGGAAACAGCTTTGGGTTCCAAGATGGAAGAGAATTTTCATGTTGTAGAGTTCCAAAAGAAGTGAGCTAGTTGGCAGGCTTGTAGTGCCCATTGTGCATTGAAAGCAAATGTCTGTGTTCGCTGTTTGCTCAGAGTTCCTATCAGTCCCTCTTGGGGAAATTCAGTTTTTTGTTATTTTTTTCATCACACACATTGGCCCAAAATGCACACACAACCTATAGTGGAGAGAAGTCTCAGTTATGGGGCTGCTACATAGTCCAAGCAGGGTGCAAAGTACTGCCAAGGTCCACATTTCTGTCCTTCTTAAAGGTAGAAACAGGTTTGGACGAGTGCCATGCACATTCCTACCGGACAACACTGCGAGAGCACAGACAATTGCAACACACATCAGCTTGAACACACGCCCATGGCACATTGTACTCATGCACACTTGGATGCACTCACATGCTTATTTTACCAGGGCAAAGATGTTTCTATTTATTCCTATCCAGAAGTCAGTGAGGGAGAGATAGTTTCAGTTTGTTGCTGGAACTGAAAATTATCTGAGCTCGATTAAAGATTCAAGTGTGGAGATTAGTTTGGTTAAATTTGTAAATAATCTGAGAAGGTTCAAGTGGATTATAAATGAGATAAATTTTTGTTTTGATTACAGATTTATGTTTTTGAAGTGTATGAACTGATTATTGTGGAAAAAATGAGAAGCTGGAAATCATGGTTGTGCCAAATAGCAGTGTATTTGCATGGTGTTGGAGTAGTATTAGAGCTCTTAATGGCTCCACCAGGTTGTCAGAGTTATGTTAATGAAAGGTACACGTTTGATGGCTCCATATAGCAAGATATTGTGGCTGATTTACAAAGCAGTTGTAAGAAGCTCGAAGCATCTAGCCTGCCTTAAGATGTACTTTTTTTGTTGAGTGGATAGTTGACTCTTTTTTCCAGTAGAAATGTGTAATTAAAGAATCAATAGATTTCTCAGTTGGCTTGCATGCAGCATGTGAAGTAGTAGTTAATGTGGCGAATATGTGAGTGAAGGTTTTCATTCATCCAGGTCATGGTACTTTTAAGTGCTTTAAAAGGCAACTGGACTTGCTTGAGGTCAAGCATGGACCTCAAGGACCTCAAGCCAGGTAAATCCAGTCAACTGAAGACAATCAGACAGGACTAATCAGTCTTTAATCGCACTGAAAATATCTCATGGAGGCTAAGTAGGAGATAATGACGTGATGTTTCATCATGAATTGTCTATTAAGTGTGGTCAGTAGTCTTTTTTTTTGTATAATTTGCTCCTCTAGTTTTCCGTTTGTCTTCATCAGGCCGGCCTTGATCAGCTCAGTGGTTTATACAGTTTCAATGCTAGCTCTAATATTTACACTACGACAATATGACAGAAAGCAGGAGTAGTAGCAGTCGTTTTGAAGCATGAATGCCTTCATGCTCAGTCTGAGTATATTTTAACACACATGATAGTTCAGTGCTGTTTTCTGCTCCTATCGCAGTGCAAGTGCATGGTCTAGTAAAACACAATGCCAGGTTTGTGTTTTTCACCTCCATTTGTTCAAATATCCCATCTGCAAGCTATCGTTCAACCCTCTGTTCTGAGAGATAATCATCAGAACATTATGGGCATATGAGCACAGTATTTAATTGTTTTTCCTAGTGACTACCACACACAGAGCAAAAGCTCTCTCTCTCTCACACACGCACACACACACACATTCAGCTGATGCAAAAGTGGTAAACACAAACATGTAATGCCACACGCATTATTCCATTTGCCATTTGCCATTTTTGCCAACATGCCTACACACAGAGGCAGTAAATGCATCCGGCAACCCATTTCACTGTCAGATTGATTTGCAGGTCATTTCTGTCGCAAGTGTGCACCAACATATTGGAATCATTACTCTGTACCCCAGAACACAGACCCTGCCATCACTTATGGCATGCATGTACGCAGGTGGTTGAATTTAAAGATAAGTTTACTTAAACAAATGTATACAGTACACACTTATTAACTTGTGGCTAATGTTGACTCCTGTGCATCATAGGTCTCCTCCAACATGAGTGCATAATAAATAGATTTAAGAGCAGCCTTGTAGTTGGTCTGTTTGATTTTAGAGCTGGGGATTTTAGACTGTTACAGAGGTGCTATGATAAAGTTTGTTTTCTCACATGTTTTATTTAGAATAATATTAATAAATGATAAATACTCTAGTTTACAACCTGAATTAGCTGTACGATTAGTGGAAACTGGTGGTTTGAGATAATAACATCACTAAAAATGCAAATCTGTGAACTCACTCAGCACCACTCGCCTGACAATGATTTAGCCTCTGGGGGCAACGGCAGATAACGAACACTGAATATCCGCGCCAAGACTTCCTCTTCCCTCCCTCTCCCTTCACTGTTTATAGTCTGATTAGCAGCTTGACACACAAAGACAGCTAATCTCTATTAACAGATATCTCCATAAGAATGCAGATACATTTTTTAAAAAAGCAAATAACAAGCTAAATCACCAGCAGACATTCATCGATGGGTTCCATGATTGCATTTTGGCCAACACCTCTTTTGCTCTCCACATGCACTGTTAACCGGAAAGCAACCAAAGCCCGCTCAAACCTGATTGGTCAATACAACTCTGACTACAGACAGACTACAAATAAAAAACAGAAGGCATTAATACCATCAAAATCTTGCCCCTTGCCTGCAGATTCTGCATTCATATGCAGATATCTGTTTATAGAGATTACCAACAATGTAATCTCTGCTCAACAGCAGGAAAATATTAAAGGTCAGGTGTGTTTTGGCTCTGCTTTTAACAATTTGAATATCAAAGGACAGGCCAACAACATACAAAATTGTCAATTGTTTTGGTATTTGTTGCCTGGCAATAACATTCCAGGGACAAATTTTTCCACAAGACGAACATTTTGGCCCAGAACCTGGTTTGAATTGAGAGTTTGGGCATGTGATGAAATGCCTAGTGGAGTGGAGTGTGCAGAAAGCCTGAAATCTGGCATTGACACTTGCAAACACCCACTGATATAATATGTTCATTTTGTGCATTGAGGCAGCTTGAGATTTCAACCTCCTGTTGAAAACCACCGTCTGCCGAGACGCATTAAGCACTTTCTGCATCGCCGGACTGGGCAGCACTTTGATTTTGGCCACTAAACAAAGAGCGAGAGGCAGATACTGCACAGACACAGGGAGTGGGAACAAGTGGATCACGTGTGAGGCACTGCTGGGGGAAGACTAAACCAGAAGTGACAAAACACTCTCAAGGCGAAAATACAGGGGCAGACAGAGGAAAAGGTGAGCAATGGAGAAGGAAGAAGAGAGTGAGTCTTCATCGCCTAAATGAATGAGAACACACAGTCACTACGTTGTAACTGTAATTGCTCACAATTACATAACCTACTGAGAGTGTAGAAAAGCACAACAGTTCATTCAATTCAATTCAATTTTATTTATATAACACCAAATCACAGGACACCTTCCATTTAGAGCAGGTACAGACCAAACTCTTTATCTACAGAGACCCAACAGTTCCCTCGTGAGCAAGCACTTGGCGACAGTGGTGAGGAAAAACTTCCTTTTAGGAGGCAGAAACCTCGAGCAGAACCAGGCTCTGGGTGGGCGGCAAATAATCATGACACAAGACAGCAATAAACACAAAAAAAACTTGTCACACTTGTCAAGTTTGTGTCATAATTAGTCCTGGGATATTTGGGGTTTAATTTTGTTGGACTGTAGGTCATTTTCTTTGACAGTCTGTTCTGGAAAATGTTACCAGTTCCTGTGGTACAATGGGAAGCTAGAGTAGACTGATACACTTTATATTCATGTATGTTTTGCTGTTGATAGGACTACATGCAAAGACTATCAACTTGTGGTCTCTACTTTTGTTTTACTCATTCAGGGATTCAAACCAGCCATTATCCTGTTACAAGCCCCCCCCCCCCAAGGCTACTGCTGGCCTCGATGCAGTCAGAGAGACCATGAAAGAAAGGGAAGTTCTGCATAAATGATCTTATGTGAATCAGAGCCTGAATGAAAGAAAATCCTTGTTGACATAACCTAAATGACTAGTCAGTGTGATGTCGCTGAGACAAGGCTACTGCTGCCGGAGAGACAGAGAGAGCACAGTCTCATCCTCAGTGTGTTGGAACATTTCGAGCAAGAGCAAGAGGACGAGACAGTTCCAGAGAAAAGAAAAGAAAGAGCTGAAAAGTCCCTACCTTTTCCCTACATTCAAAATGCAAATGTAGGTGACTGTCAGAGCAGCTTCCCTGCGTTTGTGTCTCTTTCTCGTGATCATCAGCGGATCTGAGTCTCTTCACGTTCCTGCCTTAACCTCTACTTCGTTTCATCAGTCTGGTCAAACCTAAGCAAGCACAAACAGAGACAGTAGATGGAGAACGTTTTTTCTGATGAATCACAATTGGCTTTATTGGCCAAGCATGTGTGCCTGACTCCAGGTTAAATATTGCACTCAGTGTACTTATATAGATAAAAAGACGGGTGTTCAGTGATCTGTAGGCCCTACCGTAGAGGAGAGGTTGGAACCGGTTGTGTCCAGGATGTGAGGGGGCCACAGTGATGCTTCCTGCCTGTGCGCTCAGTCTGGAGGTGTGTGAGTCCAGAATGGAGGGCAGGTTAGCACCGATGATTTTCTCAGTAAATGGAGAGCATCTTCTCTGATGCATGTGAGCTACAAAGTGTCACGCTCACATGAAGAGCCAACTGTCTCACTTATGTCTGCAGTCATTTCACCGGCACCGCGAGGGGAGAGATCAGCTAGAGTTGAAACATTGATGATGTACTACATTATCATTAATATAATAATCATCACTGCAGTGAGGAAGCAGGAGACTGCAGTGGACATTTTGAAGGGAAAGGATGTTATCTTTCCATACTCTGGCTGTTGAGCTCAGCTGAACTTACTAACATCTCCTCAATTACCTGCCAACAAATCCATTCAAGTACAGGTTTTTATTTGACCTATCTCTTGTAGTTTTCTTGTGTGGTATAAAAGGATTGTTTTTATGTTTCTGTCTGAGGCCTATACAATGATTTCTAATACATTGATTTAATCTATCTTTTTTCTTGTTTTGTTGTTTGCTGAGTGTTAAGCCTGCATGTCATGGGATTGATATGGGCAGGTGTGGAACTCTGTAGAAGCCTGCTGAGGCTTCGTTCCCACCTTGCACAGTTTTTGTACTTGTACTAAACTTGTGCTAAACAAATAAACTAAAACTAAACTAACTAACTAAACTATAAAAGCATATGACACCACATGATCATGTTTTTGTTGAGCGATGAAAATAACTTTGCGGTTTGCGACTAGTGAAATGGAGTTAAGGACGTATTATGAAGACCATCACTTGATTTAATAAAGCGTGAGAGTGACAGAGAGACTGAGAGAGAGAGAGCTAGACAAAGAGAGAGAGAGAAAGAGATATAGACAGAGAGAAAGGGAGAGAGACCAAGAGAGAGAGAGACAAAGATAGAGAGAGAGAGAGAGAGAGAGAGAGAGAGAGAGAGAGAGAGATCATGAGAATATGGACAGAGGTGTTGATGTGATATAAAAACTTTGGTCATGAAGCCTGATGTTACTCTTCTGCTCCGTGGTTTATCAGAGAAGCGTATGACCTCGACTGGAGGCTGGAGTCTCTGGTAACAGTGACAGACTAACAGATAAATCTGTGTTCAGGCTTCCTCTTTTCTCCTCTATTAAACGTCTCTATCCTCACTGCGCTACATTATTAGAAACTTTAATGAACTGGTCGTGGGTCACATCTCTAGCCAGCGTCCAGGCGCTGTCGCTCCCTCTCCATCCACTTTTAGCTGTCATGCATTAGTTCATGTTGTTGGCTGTGCAGTTGCTGTGTGTTCAAATTTGCTGTGTGCTGTGGTGTAAAACATTGTCAAACTGTAAAATATTGTCAGTAACTACTGGATGTATGTTATCCTGGACGTTCAAATGAATACACAAAACCTGAATATCACACACCATTTAGTACATCATTATATAGACTGCCCTTCTTTCAGCACTCCCACTTGGCACAACCTCATATCACCATGTTGGTGTTGTTCTTACATCATAACTAATGCTGCTCCAGGACGATCATTATAACTGACAAATCGTGCTGTTTAAATGTCAAAGCTTTGTGACTCAGGAAGATGACCAGAAAAATACGCACATGAGAGACGTTAGCCTTTCCAACACGTGGTTAATGTTGCGAAACGGTCTGTTTTAACCAAGACCATGATCTTTTCCTAAACCTAACCAAGCCGTTTTGTTGCCTGAACCTAACCAAGCTGTGGAAAACTGAAAATGAAAAAAGAAACTGTAAATAATAAGTGAACTAAGCTTAAAAATAACAAAAGTTCTACACAGGATAAAAACCCCAGTCTCCCAGGTGCAAGTGCTGTACTTGACCCATTCATCCACCATGACCTGCTCCCTGTGCACTGTGATGAAAAAGGCCAACCTGACGTGCAAACTCCGAAATAGCAAGTATCTGTGTAATTTGGCCTTCATGGTGGACATTACTGAGAACCTCTCAGAGCTGAACCTACTTTTCTCCAGGAAAAGCTGCTATGACATCTGAATCTGCCGCTGAGTGTCTTCTCACACTCCTTCAGGCATTTGCAGAGAGGTTTCAGGACATGAAGAGTAAACAAAATGAATTGAACATATTTGCTGCACCATTTAATGTGGAACCAGCTGATCTGCCTGACAACCTACAACATGACATCATTGGACTTCCGTTTCCGGTATGCCCGAAGTAGACGCTTGATTTCATCCTCCCGTCCGACCCAAGAAAAAAAGTTCCTGAAACAAGGATAAACCTTTCAGAAGAATACGCGACAGAGAGCTAAACAGTACTCCAACATGAGCACCAGCCAGAAACAAAACAAGAAGGACACTAGAAGTGGAAAACAAGACGAAACCAGGTCTACTCAGAAACAGCTAACGCTGGAAGCTAGCATGGCTAGTGGCGACAACAGCGGGGAATCAGAGCTTCTTGCAGAGTTAAAGAAACTTAGACAAGAGAACAGCGACGCCTTCCGAGAGACCAACCAGTCATTAAATAGGCTCGAAACATCCGTGGGAGAAATTAAACAACAAATGGAGAAGCTGGATGAAAGATTAACCACGGTGGAAAACAGAGTGAGTACCGCTGAAGATAGGAGTATGTGCCAGGAGCGGGCGCTAGGCTACTTACTGAAGATGGAGGCAAAGCTCACAGCTAAACAAGAAGACATGGAGAACAGACGCAATAACATCAGGGTGTATGGGATTCCCGAAGAAGCAGAGGGGAAAGAAATGGTGCCATTCTTAGTGGAGTTCTTTAAGACAACACTGGAGTTTCAGGAGGAAGTGGAAATCAAACTGGAACGAGCACACAGAGCTATTGCACCGAAGCCGAGGACAGCAGCTCCACCAAGGTCCATAATAGTAAGATTTCTGGACTTCAGTGTGAAGCAAGCGGTGCTACAGCGAGCGTGGAAACAACGGGACATCACATTCAAGGGACAGAGGATTTATTTTGACCAGGATTACTCGCCGGAAGTGCAAAGGAAGAGGAAACAAGTGCGGGAGGTGATCAAAAAGCTGAAAGAAAAAAACATCAAAGCCCATTCTCCATACCCAGCCCAACTCAAAGTTTTCCTAGACGCAGGCACGAAAGTATTCCCCTCCCTACTGGAGGCGCAGCTGCTTCTGAAAGAGCTCGGAGTCGCAGCTGAGATGGATGAGAGAGACGTATTGGAGAGAGAGCTGACCCAAGACATGTGGATGATGCAGGACAAGCGGAGAAGGAAGAGACAGTTACTGTCCACCATGGAAATCAGAGCCATTATTGACAGAGCAAAAACACCCATATGAGGGGCATGAGTACTAAATATGATCAATCCTGCTGATTACAAGTCAGCTCATATGCTAATTACAGACATTTTCACTACCAGATAATCTTCTGTATTGGGACAATGCAGTTTTATATACAGGAGAATTTCGGGTTAATACACTACTGAAAGACAATGAACATTGATGGGTCACTGTGGGAGGGGGGAACAAGGAGGGAAAGTTCTGTATGCTAGTACTTGGGCACTTAAGGCAACAAAACCCCCGGATTAGGGCAATTTGGGTGACTGTTGCAATTGCACTTTGTGTTTTTTACCCAGAGAGCTCCATCTCTCTGCCCATTTCAGATTGGGAGTGGACTGCTCAAGTCACTTATATTCATAACCAATTATATGGTATTTCCTGGTTTATGGTGGCAGCCCACTGGTCAGTTGGAAGTTTTAAAATGTTTACATTTTACTGTTTATTTGTTCTATATGTTCTTTATGTTCTATTGTTACCGGCAAACACAGGTTTGGAGAATAGTAAATTCCTGGATTGTAATCTGAATTTAATTTTGGACAATCTACAAGGTATGGTGATTATTGAAAGATTTAATAGTGCAGGTAAAATTAAAGACAGGACAAGGAGAATATGTTAAACATAATTACTTACAATGTGAAGGTGTTAACCATCCTATTAAAAGAAAAAAAATATTTTCCCAACTAAAAAGATTAAATTGCTCTATAGCATTACTTCAGGAGACTCATTTGGATAATAGGGAACATCAAAAACTGAAAAGAGAATGGGTGGGCCAAATCTTTAGTGCATGTTATGTAAACATGAAAAAAAGAGGAGTTGCCATTTTGTGCCATAGATCAATTGGCCTCATTCCAGATAAAATACATATAGACAAAGAGGGACGCTACGTGATGGTGATGGGCACAATTGGGGATATAAATATAACGATCATGAATCTCTCTGCGCCAAATGAGGATGACACGACCTTTTTCAGAGAAATTGCCTCACTCTTGGCCGAACATTCGAAAGGAATGATCATAGTGGGAGGGGACTTTAACTGCGTAATGAATCAAAAAATTGATAAATGTCCATCTGATTTAAGCGCTCAAACATTAAAATCCAAGTCACTAAACAGCATGATGGTAGAATTAGGGCTTGTAGACATATGGCGCCTGAAACATCGTAAAGAGAGAGATTACACACATTTTTCAGGAGTACACAAGAGCTACTCCAGAATTGAATTGACTGCATTTCAAAACAAGATGCTTATAAAGCGGTCGAATGCCATATTGAACCCACAACTATCTCAGATTATGGACCTGTCATTTTATCTTTGAGGTTAAGTCAAGAGAAACCTACCAAATATTGGAGGCTAAATGTCTCACTGCTAAATAATTCAGAGATAGTACAGAACATAAAAGATGAATTGAAAAACTTCCTGGAACACAATGATAACGGCGAGGTGTCTGTATCGACATTGTGGGATACTGCCAAAGCAGTGTTAAGAGGAAAAATAATCTCCCTTTCCTCCAAATTAACAAAAAAAAGTGAAAAAATACAATTTGAACTTGAAGAGAGCATAAAAAGTCTGGAACAACAACATAAACGAACTAAAGATGACTCTATTCTGAAAATCCTTAACCAAAACAAACAGAAATTGAATGAACTATTAACATACAAAGCAGAGGGTGCTCTAAGATTTTCCAATCAAAAGTACTACAAACAGGGAAACCGAGCTAGTAGATTACGAGCCTTTCAGCTACGTAAAGCACAAGCGAGTCGTGTGGTTAATAAGATTGTGTGTCCCTCCTCTAAAAAGCAATTTTCTGACCCCAAAGATATAGCAGAAGCCTTTGCAGCATACTATAAGAAACTGTATGATTCATCAAAAACAGAAAATAATGTAGCTATGACTAGGAACTTCCTGAGTCCACTTAAATTAACTAAATTAGAGGAAAATGACGCTGAAGCGATGGCTGACCCAATCACAGAAAATGAAATTAAAGAAGTTATAAAGAACCTAAAAAATAACAAATCCCCGGGGATAGATGGGTACCCCGGGGAGTTCTATAAATGTCTTCAGACAGAAATCACACCCCTGTTACAAAGAGTCTTCAATTATGCCTTAAACAAAAAAGATCCTCCAAAAACTTGGTCAGAGGCAATTATTTCGGTAATATATAAAGAAGGAAAAGACCTAGCAGAGTGTGCCTCATATAGACCAATCAGTCTACTCTGTAATGATGTCAAAATATTAAGTTCAATAATGGCCAAAAGAATTCAGAAACATATTAAGAAATTAATCAAACCAGACCAAACAGGCTTCATACCAGGGAGACTAGTATCAAATAATATTAGGCGTACTCTGAACATTATTTTAACTGCGAAGACCAGGAACCAATCTTCTATGCTCCTCAGCATTGACGCGGAGAAAGCATTTGATTGGGTCAGTTGGAGATATTTGGAACATACTCTGATAAAAATGGGTTTTCATTTGGACTTTATCAGCTGGATTAAAGTGCTCTACATGAGCCCAAATTCAAGATTGAGGGTCAATGGACACACTTCAGAACAATTTGAACTCAAAAGAGGAACCAGACAAGGGTGCCCATTGTCACCTCTATTATTTGCAACCAACATAGAACCCCTTGCAGAATTGATAAGAGAAAACCCTTTGATCCATGGGATATCTACTGGAGGAGGGACACACAAACTATCGATGTACGCGGATGATATAATATTGTACATAAATGAACCCCTGATTTCTATTCCAGCGCTGCTTAAGTGCCTGAGGGACATTGGATCAGTGTCCAGATATAAGATTAATGAGTCCAAGTCTGAGGCAATGATGATGGTGGGGAAATGGCCACTGGAGCTGGAAAAAATGGTCACTTTTAGATGGTCAGCTTTGGGATTCAGATATTTGGGAGTTATAATTACCCCAGATACTTCACAATTGTACAACGCAAATTATGGGAAAATAATTACTCAAATAAGAGCGGATTTAGACAGATGGAAGATACTCCCGTTATCTTTGTTCGGCAGGATTGAAACAATCAAGATGAATATCCTCCCCAAGCTACTCTACCTTTTTCAGTCCCTTCCGGTTTGGATTTCATCTTCTGTATTCAAAACATTGGACAGGTTAATTTCTACATTTATTTGGCAAAATAGAAAACCCAGAATTAGATTGAAACAACTAACCTGGTCCAAAAGACTGGGAGGTCTCAAATTGCCGAATTTGAAACTATACTTCTGGGCTGCACAACTTAACAATAGTGGAGTGGTTATTGCAAAATGAAGAAACAAATTGGCTTGCGTTAGAAAAGGATTCATGTGCAATTGTATCCCTTGAGGCACTGCCTTTTTTGGATAAGAAAACTCAAAGTAGATGTAAGATTAGAAATGATTGGATTAAGTGTACCCAAAGAGTTTGGAATGTGATAAAGAAAAAGATTGGAGCTCCCCTGGAGATTTCAAGGGCAATGAAAATTTCCGAGCTGATGAATTTTGAGCCTAATATACTAGATGCTGGGTTTAAAGAATGGGGGAAAAGGGGGCTTACAATGATCCACCAGATGTTTGAAGGGGAAGTCTTAAGGTCTTTTCAACAACTGAAAGATAAATTTGGTTTGACAAATAAAGACTTTCATAGGTATTTGCAACTGAGAAGTTACTTGATGTCTCATAAAGGAAATTAAAAATGAGATATTTTCGAACCCCCACAATAACTTCTAAATTTGATAGTAGTAGAACCAATTTATGTTGGAGGGAATGTCAACAGATAGGAGACCACACACACATATTTTGGGACTGCCCTAAGTTGAAAAATTATTGGGGAGGGATCCGGAAGGAATTAATTTCTATATTGAACATTGATTTACCTTTAACCCCACAATTTATTATATATCATTGGAGCACTTCCCAAGGGGAGATGAGAAAAAAAGAAGCTGTATTTATTACATTTTTAATATTAATAGCCAGGAAGATGATAACTCTTTCATGGCTAAAACCGCTTCCTCCTACTATACCTCAATGGCAAGTAAGAGTGAAGAAGGTATATACGATGGAAAAGATAACTGCACACCTTCATCTTAAGATGGACATTTTCAGAACAAGATGGGCTCCCATAAGCGCATACTTAAATCTATCAATGTGAAACAATGTCAAACTGTGCTGTTTCAGGAGAACTGTCCGTGTGATATGTGAAATCTTGAGAAGCGATCTATCAGAGACAATCCAGTGGGCCGGAACTGTTTGCCAAACTGTTGTTGATTTAATTGTTCTGTTTGTAATATATCTTCTGAATGTCTTTATTTCTTCATGTATGTGGCAAAGGAAGACTTGATGTGAACTGGAATGTATGTACTAATGCATGTGAAGATTAATAAATACTTGGTTCAAAAAAAAAAAATGACATCATTAAGCTGCAAAGCAACGACCTTCTACTGTGAGCAGCTCTTTAAAACTGACTCCTGCAAAGACTGTGCTGCTCAATACTGACTGACCCAAAGCTGGAAAACCAGCTGCGAGTAGCACCATCATCATCACTACCGTCTGACATCAGACGCCTTACCAGAGAGAAGCAGTTCCAGCCATCGTAGAGATTAGTGTGATAATGTGTTCATTAATTCAGTATGGCCAGGGGCGCTGCCAAGGAGGGACAGGGGGCCAAAGTTACCAATTTCTTCCCCTCCTCAAGTAATAAGCTTCTCAAGTGCTGCCCATTCAGTTGTGAAATATATTCATATACTATATATATCTATATATGTATATACAATTATTTTTTCAGTTCATTTCTGCTGCACAAATAGCATATTCAGTCTGTGGTGACATTCCATTGTAGTCTATTTGACCTCTGACTTAAGTGGTATTTTGGCAGATTTTGTTGATGTCATGATCTGCTTCAAGAAAACAGTTGTTTAAAAACAAAGCTCTTTGTGGGGGTGGATCGGTGCAGATGCTGAAATGAGCGCTGACAGGAGCAAAGAAGGGAACTGATTTTTACACTTAGAAATATGATTGGCTCATGAAGATCAAAGCAATATCTGATTGGTATAAGTGAAAAGGGAGAATGCCATTAGTCAGCTGACTGAGCTGGAAATGGGAGAGGGAAAAACCTAAATAAGTAAGCATGTCTGATGGAAGACTGAATTTTGGCAAAGTTTTATTAGAATAGAGCAAAATATGAGTTTCAATTTTTACTTTTGTGAAAGAGTTTATAAGCTCAACTCAAGACTGAAGAGAGTTCAGAAGACCTGATGTCTTACACCAGAGTATTTATTGATGCTTGATCGAGGAGAATGGAGATAAGTAGTACAGGAGAATCACTCTGTGTATTGCTAACACTTAAGGTTTGGTCCTCATGGGCAGATGTATTTAATGTGTCCCAGTGAGGTTATTCTTTACCCACCCCCATATGTGTGGACTCTATTGGTTATTGGAGTCGAAGCATAAGGAACTATGCTTACCTAAGTTAACCCAAGTCATGTTGCATTCACTCAGGTCACTTTCTAAGAGGACACAGTCTGTCTCTCTGCTGAATCTGAGGTAAAGTTCAATGGTATCTTTTGGCCTTGGTATCCTAGGAGACGGAGACAGCCCAGCTCTTTCAGGACAAATGCACTGTGTCAGCCATCCCAGTTTTGTGGATAGAAATCTGATATGTATTTATTATATGTGCAGAGTAAAAACATACATCTGAATCCCTGCCCAGCTCTCTGGTCTGTGAGTGAAAAAATGAGTGACAGTCATTTTCATCTTTATTTCAAACACATTCATCTTCAGACATGTTTTATCAAACTTCACCCAGTGGAAATCCATCTTTTCATAATGCTCCATCTCCACTTAATTACATTAATTCCTTAAATCCCTTTGAAGGGCTTGAAGAGCAGCTCCTGTGGTCTTAAAAAAAAACTGTCACCAAACAGGAACACAGAAGAACTAGGAGAAAAACTTATACAAGTAGTCGAAGAATCAATTATTTACTTTGACTGAGTTGACAGACCTAAAACGAAACCGTAGTTGAACATAAACCTACATCCTTTCAGAGGATTTGAACAATTGGTTTGGGCAAGCATTACTTGGATCCTGTACTCGTGTCCGAGCTTGGCATACATTCGTACATAAATGATAGGGCAAGGCTAACGTAACTGAGTCCAGTTGACAAATATTAATCACTAATTGTTTATCCTACGAAATGAGAAATGTCTTCATACTGTGAATAAGATCTGAGTAATCATTTAAGAGTACAACAATGCGCGTATTTAATTATTAGGCTAATAGCTACCTTTTTTTTCGCTGTTCGGGGTTGTCGACCACTGTGTGTTATTCTATTCTGCATTAGTGCTTAGGTTTTTGTTGCAATATAAAGGAACTCATCATTTTTGTCATGCTCATTAAGTTTGCAGCTCTTTAACTCACCCTGAACCCCTTGATGACTGACGTCCCCCATGTAAAATCAGGGTAACTTTTCAACTGTTGCTTAGCGAAACACGATAACTCTGGAGTCCCAGTCAATGATGTACAAAGAGTGTACTTCACTTTTATTAAATTGAGCAAGAGCTGTATTAGCTCAACCAATTATGTGTTATGGGCCCCCCACCACCATTTACTCCGAGATTAGAATACCGGATATGGAACATAACAGTCATTCACTTTACATCTGTCAACAGGACATTCAAAAACAATGCAATCCACCTCCCTCCTTATTTGGATGAGAGCTGAAAGAACATTTTCATCAGTCTTTCCTGTGGTCCCCCCTCTCACCACAACATTGTCTTTGTTTCTTAGTTCTTGAGTTTGAGTAGTCCATTGGGCTGTTAACCCGCTGGTGCAGATTGCTCTTGTTTTTGTGTGTTTGTGTGATGTTGAGTCTTACTTTGCTGCTAATCACTGAGGTGCTTGTTTGCTTGTTGATCCAGCTTCAGTGCAGCGTGCAGTTGATTTGGAATGTATTCCCTCATGTGTGAGAGATCAGATCAGCAACACAGCCGGTGCCAAGAGCTCGAGAGCACTCACACTCATTTTCTGGATTGCCTCGCAGGGAACTCCCCATCCCGGTCCCACTCAGCGTGTGGAAGATGACGAAGGACCACCCTTGCTGATCTGCTTCTTGAGGCTGGACCCATTTCGGTCTGCCTCAACTTTAAGGGCTGTACTGACTGAAATTTGATATCAGCATGAACTATAGGCACAACCCATTAAATCCCAACAACTTTGCAAGTTTTTATACATTTTACCAACTTAAACTCAGTGTATTAGACAATTTTGTTATTACATCTACTCAGTCGTTCGCTGCTGTAGTTAGCCAGGCCCTGGTAGCCGGTGTGGACTGACCAAGTGTAGCTCCTGCTAACCATCCCTTGTCACCTTCCAGGCAGTGTTGAAGCTAGGGAGGCTGGGTGACTATCCAAAGGAAGCATAGCCACCAACCAGTTCATGTTCCTAGCAGGTTCTCCCCCCTCTGGGACACCCCGGTCTGTGTTCTGACTTTGTTTCTGAGTTTTTTTCAATTCAATAGCGGAATACCTGATTTTGAGAAAGGAGATGCATCTGTCTGGTTTTGAATTTGAATAGTCCACAAGCAGAAAATCATCTAGGAGATGAAGCACAAATGGCACTCAGATTATTATTCAGAAGGATCCATCAAAGAGCTTCTGTATCAGTATCAAAGATTTTAGGGCTGTCTAATTGAGAAATAAAACACATGTTTTATTGTAAAGGCATCACTTTGAAGGCATCTGTGATATCTGCCTTGGCTAGCCATGCGTTCCTCCCTGTTTTCTTAATAAACGTAATGGCCTTGTCAACAGAGGCATAACACCGAGAGAAGGGTGCCAAAGGAACTAGACTGTTAATGCTCTGAGCTTTGTCGTTATGAAGAGTGGATAAATCGATAATTGGCACTTTTTTTCCAGAATATTTAATTCAATTCAATTCAATTTTATTTATATAATGGCAAACCACAACCAAAGCTGTTTCTGGACGCTTTCCATATAGAGCAGGTACAGACGAGTTGCTATACCTATAGGATTTATGTGAGTAGTTGGAAAGGGTGATTTATCAAATGGACCTATAATGAATCCCTTCTTAACCTCTTTTGCCAGTAATGTGTCAGTCATCAAGTGTCAACCAGCTAACAACCCCTGGACTAGTCCTGTAATCAAATAATTGACAAAGCAACGTCTGAAATGACTGCCAAGTATGTGTCCGGCTCAGCCCTATGGGTGGGATTAACTTCTCTACATCTCTGAATACTATCTTTCAGCATAACTGGCACAGCTCCACAATCCACTGTATGTCTGAGCACAGCAAAATGTTTACCAGATTGTTGTCATTACCTGCTAGAATCTGGCTTCTCAGCTTGGGGGGAATTGCAGCTATATGTGGAAAGAATGGCACCCCTGTTGAAATTGGGACTGCAGCTCCCAGAGATCTCCATGGGATTGCGATGCCATCAATGGTCGCTGGCGTGTCATCATTGGAATCACCCCCGCGCCTGAGGGAGAAGGATGGGAGGTAGTCAGACTGACTGGAAAGAAACGAACTTGTAGAGAGTGCTGAAGCAGACTCCAGGGCTTGAATCCTGGACTTCATAGTGGCGAGCGATGATTGGATGTTGGACAACCTCCAGGTCCACAGAGCTGGCTGCTGGGGTTGAGACTTGTGCTCCTTTGGACAGTGGAGCAGTGGCAGGAGCAGTTCTTCCCCTTCTCAGCAGCCTCCCTAGGAACAGAGGAGTTGAAAAGAACTGCAGATGGTGGCTCATTGTGAATGTGCCCTAAGAATAATGAAAAAAGGTCTTCATGAGAAGCTCCGACTGGAGCCTAAATGTTACTCCTGAACAAGGTCTCCAGAAGTTTGAGCACTGGCCATTCGCTAATTCAATAGTGCTGAAGGTTTTACTTGCCAGACGAGAGCTTCTGTGAATGGGGACAGCGTTCTCTTCTGAATTGGCTTGCTCTGCTTCGGATACCTGCTGGGAATCCATGACGCAGTCAATCTGCCATGGATTGTCATCAAGGATGGGGATCAACATGAAGAGCAGCAGAGAGAGTAGAAGCGCACACACCAATAGTCTTGTTGATCTCATGTGGGAAGCAAAAACAGCTTGCATAGGAAGTGGGGCAGGTAAGCAGGCTATGCCAGCTTAAATAGACCTGTTTGAGATGTGCCAAGCCAGGTGCAAGCAGAGAATCAGCTGATCTGTCAGCTGATGTGGCCTTTTTTTGAGATCAGCTGAGCCATCAGCCAATGAACTAAAATGCCCATTAAGCTTGACCTCAGTGGCCTGCCTGAACTTGATACTTCGTATGATGACACAAAAATGAATAACAACAAATTAAACAACTATGGACACTGCAGTGGTTACAATAAGCATTATTAGAGTACAGGTAATAACCAATTCAATTCCATTTTAATTCAATTTAATTTATATAGCGCCAAATCACGCGAGCGAAGTTGTCTCAGGACACTTTCCGTATAAAGCAGGTACAGACCAAACTCTTTATCTGCAGAGACCAAACAATTCCCTCATGATCAAGCACTTGGCGACAGTGGCAAGGAAAAACTTCCTTTTAGCAGGTAGAAATGTCAAGCAGAACCAGGATCCATCTGCTTCGACCACTTGCCACTTAAACAACAAAATGAAACATCACCAAGGCAGGCAGACAACACAGAGATGTATGAACAACATGAGCACAGCTACAGCCAACAGACACATATGAAAGCAAAAAAGAGCGCAGCACTACTTTTCTAGGCACCACAGTGGTTGTTGACATTTTATTCCGCACAGTGTGAGGCAGGAGTACGAGGAATTAGTAGGACATTTTTCTCTCTTGATTTTTATCTCTTGCTGAGTATTTCTCTCTCTCTCTCTGCTGTAGGTGTGAGGTGCATTTTGACTTTAAAATTGTTTTTGTTTTACATCTTTTTTATTATCTTGTGGCAAATTTTTAATTTAAATCTTTAGGGAAGATGTTTACAGATATTTACTGTCAAGGATAAACTACGCCATCTCTCAAAACCACTCTTCTCATGGAAAACCGGAGGCTTGCAGTTAGCTTCAAACAGGGAGTGGAAGAGTGGGACATGCGTATTCCTATATCTTGTGATAAATTAAAAGGCAAAGATTCCTGTTGGATGTATAGGTTTTCATAGGAATGCAGTCAAATTTTTTATGCTTAGTTTACAGCCAGAGAAAGCTGGAGGACTGCAGGACCACTACCTATAGGGTCACTAACATAAAGCAAGAGATCATCGGCATATAGAGATACACAGTGTTACCCCCTCTCCTAATGCCTTGGAATTACATTGTTGACTTAAGTGCAATAGAAAGAGACTCAACTGCAATTGCACAAAGAAGTGGGGTCTAAATGGCATGCTAGCACTTTAGCCGAAATTATTTACAAGCACATTCCAAAGTGAGATATGGCGTTATGATCCACATTGAGTCGGGTCCTTGCTCAACTCAACATGAAGAAGAAAAAGTGAAATAGATGCCTGTGAAAGGGTAGGGGGTAAGGTAAGAAGCCATTTACCAAAGATCCTTGAAATACTTACTGCTGCTCAAGAGCCTGATCTAAATCTTCTGCCTCCTCTGGTTTCAGAGTTGGTATTTCCAAATTACCTAAAGTTTCCTATATTCATATTAGAGACAACGTGTCTTAAGTACCAATTGTTTTGATTGGTTGGAAGATAGAATTTTGCTTGCAAATAAGCCTGGTATAGTTCAGCAGTGGCTGCCTCAGAATATGACCTGTCCTGATCTAAAGTAGGTTGTGAAGCATATGATGCTGTGAAGTGTAAGATATTATTTGGCCTCTCAGGTAAAGAGTATGATTATGACTCTGTTTTATTAGACTCAAAGAATGTGTCTGTGTTAGTTCTTACAAAACTACATAATTTCTCACTGCAAAGCAGGAGGAGTGGACGTATCCACAGAGGTCAGTCTTTCATGTTTAAGTGTGATCTGATAGAGCTATAGCTGGATATTCAAATGGTCTAACCTTTGAAATAAAGGAGCTACATATAACGAAATAATCTAGTCTGGAAAAGGAGTGGTGAACATGAGGAAGAAAGAGAGAATTGCCTAGCTGAGAGGTTCAGAAATCTCCAAGGTTTCACATAACCAGTGACGAAGCTTTTGCCATAAAATATTTCCATAAAGCATTGGGTCGATAGCACAGTTCAGATCTCCTGAAAAGATCAGCTGTGTATATTCAGATTAGGTATTAATGACAAAGCTTTTTTTGTAAAGTGGACATTATCCCAATTACTTACCATCATACTTCCTTACCATCAGTGACGTTGGGGGCATGTTCACTGGAGTCTGTTTGATCCAGTAGTATCTAAGCTGAAAAATGACGGGACTCCTGATCATACACTATATGATAGATAGCTGCACTCATGACTCGTTAAACAGTTTTATGAAAATGAAGCTATTTGATTTTAATTTATGTTTTGATAAAACACAATAAGTATCTGTACTCAATAACAATATCACAACGCTGTGTGGAGCTATCAGGGCATTCTGGGACATTGTGATGTTCACTCTGCGAGCAGCTTCTCATACACACACACATTAAAAAAAAACAATAGTTTCAAGGATTTTTATTCTTTACCGTAGAAACACTGTACATAAATTACTTTCTCTGAGACTAATTTTGATGTACGGATAAGTGGAATTTCTCAACCTTCAAAATAAAAAAGATAAACCCATGAAACATTGTCAACTTGTCTCAATTATCTCTGAAGAAAGGTCTGTAGCATTTGATGTTAACTCTGTGTCAAGTTCCTGTTCTTTCCTTTAAAATGGTTAAAGTTGGCTTCCCACCCTTGTAAACACACATACACACAAAGAAAACTCCTCTAAAAGAGTACAGAGACCCACAATCAATGAGAAAACATCCACATCGATTTTTGATCAATTACTGTTACTCATTAAAGTCACTGATGGCGATGCACTGTCCCTTTAAGGAGAAACAAGCAAAAACGAGGAGAGAAGCAACAATTAGTTACTACTCACAGCAACCCTGCCCCCCCCAATGCCATGACAACATGTTTCTATTGCAAGCAATACTACTACCTTTGACCGATTAAAGCACAAGGTCTATGCATTATGAGGCTGAGTCACATTTTGCAGAAGTGAAGGACTCCTGGGCTGACAGGGGACCAGTGTGTTACAAGACCGGTGAGCCCACTTGGTCCACAAAAAGTACATCCACATAGAATCATAAACAGCCATGGCGCTGCGGTCGTCCTGCTTCCTCAAACACCGCTGTTGATTGTAGTCTGAAACTGTACGATTTTACTGACCTTGTAAAAGCCGAGGGGATTTGGAGGAGTGGGTTTAGAACCGACTTAACAGATCATAGATTCAGTAAGAAAGAAACTAAAACACAACTCATAGTTTCTGGCTTTGTTTAGTTTAGATCATGGTCCATTCCGGTGGTGGTGCAGTAATAGTAGTAATAGTGGTATAGGTAATAGTATGTAAACACATTTTTGTTCATTTTTTTACATCCCCTTTTTGTCTGAAGCAAATGCAAGTTTATATATAAAAACAGAAGAAAAACTCAAACAGAAAATCAGTCTTTTTTTTCCTTCATACAAAGTGTAGTCCTTTTTTGTGCCTGTCTCTCTTAGAGAGAGTCCACATCAGTTCCACAACAGTTCATTCAATGGCCTCAGCCACGGAAACAACAGATCCTTTAGACATGGCTCATAAAGATCTATAACCCAGAGCGACAGGTCACATCTGGACCCACACAGATATGATACCTGCAACATCTGTTAGGATCCACAAACATTTATTACATTGACTGCTGTGACAGTTTACAACTGTCTAAATGCTTGTGGGCTCATCTAGTTGTGATGACTGCTGAAATGCTCAGTTAGCTATTTGAAGTCTCTAAATCCCACTGTTTGACAGCTAGATAGCACACGATCATAGCACTCAGATTAGCCCCGCCTACCAGAAAGTGGGGGAGGGGCATACGTGCAGGCTGTTTGAAGGCAGACGATAGGGCAAAAGGGCGGAAGAAAGACAGACAGAAAGAAAGAAGGGAAGAAAGAAGGAAAGAAAGAAATAAAGAAAAAGAAAGAGAGAAGGGATTGGTTGAAAAATTTTAACATCACTGTAGGTTCATAATGTTTTGGGTCAGTTGTGTTGAAGTGATTGTTGCGTCATTAATCAAATCAGTCTATAAGTCCTACTTAACCATCCTTAGAAGTTTGCAAACATGGGGTCTCTTCACTGGCTAGTTTTGAGTTTCAAGACAGTTCAGTCTCTGACATCCATTTTGTGTTAAAACTGAACTTTTTGTTAGTCTTTGACAGTCACAGGGCGTAGAAATTAGACATTTGTTGATGCCGTGTTACCTCCTCCCTATCTCACTCTGGCGTAGGAACTGGATGTTGTTAGCGCTGTCGGCTAGCTCGGGGTACTGCTCTATGGACAGGACGTAGTAGCCATCGTAACCCAAAACCTTCCCGCTGCTCAGCAGCTGCCTTTTCTCCCCCTCCGTCCACAGCCGAACTCCTTCCTCCCCGTCTCTCACCCGCTGCTGCTCACGGGTCCAGGCGCTCGAGAGCGCCCTCTGCCTCGCGTGCTCCAGGATTCGCGCTTTCTCCTCATCCAGCGTCGTCCCATAACGCACATGGAGTGCCAAAGCCCCGTACTGCAGCTCGACGTCAGCAAAGCGCCGCGTTCGCCCGTTCATCACCGTCGTAGACTGTGACACTGTAACATTCACACCGTTTTCCAGAGATTTCCTGCCTGAGGTAAGCCGCAGCGCACTGAGGTCATTGTCAGGCAGACTGGTCTTGATGAAATAGTGCGTGTCTCGTCCCTCTACAGTATAATGCAAGTCCTCCAGGTAAAAGGCATTGTTTAAGACCGCAGCCACTTTGATGCAGTCCTCATTGGCAATGTTGAGAGCGTTGGTCACCACGCGGCCTTGGATCACAGCGAGCATCACTCCCTTACCAATCAGAGACTTGACGGTGGCGAACCACAGCCAGAGTCTGGTGTGGTCTGAATGCCGCCGGTTAAGCTGGATTTCGGGCATTCGCTCAAAGGACAGGAAGGCCCGAGACTGACGAGTCACATCCTGCTGGACACCTGAGATAGACTGTGAACAAGAAAAACAAGAAAAACTTTATGTGCTGCTTGATACTTAAGATATCATTAACATGTCGTAAAAGCATTAAATAAACACAACCCCATATCTCACATTAGGACCAAATTTGCAGCAGTTTTTCAGACAAAAATTGATGAACTTTGCAGCCTGTCTGTGTGTCTGACAGAGAGCAGGAAAAAAACAGACACTGTGCAGAGCTGCAGCTTTGCCAAATCATATCTTTTCCACAATAACAAATGTTCTGTGGTCTGGTACTGGTCTGTGCCTGGGGGTTAAAAACCACTACCGCAACAAAACGAGGCGAGGAAGAGGTCTTATTCTTAAGTAGATACACTGAAAAAGAACAGCGGTTGCATGCCAGCATGGTGAAGTGCAGTATATTCTCATGCACTGTTGCTATATAACGATGAGTTAACTCTGACTAATGGATTGTAGCAACTGTTTAGAATCAAACTCTGTATGTCGTGTACATTTTTTTTAAAGCTTTTACTTTTGACATTTTCTTGTAATTTCATGCAGGGTCTGCTGTTGCTGTTGCTTTGTATTTTCGTCATAATATGTGTGGGTGTGGGGCATGTTATTGTAGAAAAGTGGATGTCTGACTAAATGTGGTTATATCACTTTATTACACATCCACCCTGTAAATAAACAGAATACACTAGAAAGGAATAGTTGCAGACTGCACCAAAACACTAAAAAGATGATGTTTCTAAACACAATAAACAAAACTTGTTTACTTGCTTACATATATACACGCATTTTTGACCTCAAGTAAAAGAAGAACTCAACTGCAGCTTTTTTGTGCCAATACATAAAAGTGTGTGAAGTGTTTTTTCTGTGTGTGTGTGCACGTGTGGACTCCCTGTAGCTTCTGAATTTCCTCGTCAGAAAGACCATTACAGCACATTACAGAAAGATTGCACAAATAAGTCCAGTGCATTCACACTTCAAACAACACTGTCACTCAGTCCAAATCTCCCTCCTTTCCCTCTTCATTTTCTCTGGTTTTTCTCCCAATTGCTCTCTGAATGTGCTGCATCTATTTTTGTCTTCATTAAGCAGTGCTCATGTTGGTGTCTTCACTGAGTTTCAGCACAGTCTCTCACTTTTTGTGACATCTTCATAACCTGCCCAACAAAAAAGTGTATAAATAGCCACAATAAATGAAAGAGTTTGAGGAAAGAGGAAGGAGCTGAGAAAGGCATGGGTGATTGGTTTCGCTGGAAGACTCCTTGTCTTCTCTCCTCATTTCGTTTCTCATAATTGTCACTCCATTTCCTCCCACAGCCTTCTCTTTCCTACCCATTTCCTGATTTTCTTTTCTCTATGAATGTAAGCTTGTTTTTTGATTTCTACACCTTTTCACTCTCATTTTCTCAGATTTTCAGCCGGTTTGTTTCCTTCTGAATTGGCAGTTTTCCTCTTGATTTTCTGAATATGTATTTTGCTTCTTGAATTTCTTCTCCATGTCAATTGTTTTTCTTCTTCTCTGTACTTTTATTTCTTCTTCTTATTTCTTTGTAATGGTCATTTTATTGTCTCTATGTCTTGTTTTCTCTCTCTGTTACAGCTGTCTGTCATGTGTTTATGCTTGACTATATTTTAATTATAATAATGGCCAGAAAAGCATTATTTACAGAATGTCATAATGTCACAGTGAAGTTGACCTTTGACTCTTTAGATATAAAATTCCATCACGTCATCATTTCATCCAATGAGACATTTGTGTCATAATTGGCAAATGAATTCTTGAGTTATGACCAAAAATGTGTTTTATGAAGTCACAGTGACATTCACCATTGACCACGAAATTCGAATCAGTTCATCAGTCCAAGTGGACATTTGTGCCACATTTGAAGAAATTTCCTTCAGTTAGAGATATCATGTTCACGAGAGTGGGATGGACAGAAGGACAACCTGAAAACACACTGCCTCCAGCCACAGCTGTTACCAGCATGGAGCCATAAAAACTCAGTGTTGTGACTCACCTGAAATTCAAGCAATTAAAATATTATTAAAAAAAGTACTTTTAATGCAGTCATGACCAGTGAGGTCACAACAGGTAATGACGAAATACCTGCTGTCACATCACTGATCAGGGTGTAGCCAGAAGGTTTGAACAGTGTTAATACAACAGGGGATAGTTGCTGTAAGTCATCTGTGATTTATTTTGGATACATACAGGCAGGTCGTCCCATAGCTGGCTCTTTTTCATCTCAAGTGATGGCTGCGTCAGGTCAAACTTGGGAATGGGGAATCCTGGGATTGCGTTGTGGAGATGGAAGCCAAATGTGACCAACCAGATATTGACATCTACAGACAAAGCGAGCAGTGGACATGGAAAAGAAAAAAGAGAAAAAAAAATAGGTTGAAGGATGTGGTCAAGCATGTTGCTTTGATGATTTGCACTCAATAGCAGCATCACCTAAACAAACTGGGATAATAAAAACTGTGGCTTTGTATATTTCTTACACCTTCTTATAATTACAGACAAACTTAATAAACATTAAATGCCTCACATTGTTGCAGCTCATTACTGAAAAAGTAATGTGGCAGTTCATTACTGCAACTCAAATTCTGTCTGACCCAGCTCAAATGCTGGATCATTTCATATCTCGATTTGTCCACCTGGCAGGTAGAAAGAACAACTTTCTTTACACCTTTTGCAACAGGTTTATTTCACGGCACTGTTCAGTTTCACAAAATTTAGCTTTTAGATAATGCTGGACAATGACACACAAACTGTAATGACCTCTCAACAGGATAGCATGTGCGGTAACTTACCTTTTCAAGAATTCATAAAACCCTCCCCTTCACAATTCAGGGGGATGAGATAAAATATAAAGAAATAGCTTCATATTCCACTAAATGTAGGCAAACTCCACCCACTGCAATTGTTGTAATGCCACAAAGCACTAGTGTGTTGCTTTTTCATGATTTATCCAACTTTTAACAGGTAAATAACCCTCAAATGAATGAAATCTTGTGTTTTTAAAAACAGCTATGTACATACAAATATGCATTGACTATTCAGCTTCAACATTTTTTGTTAAGGCTATAATCCAAATAGATATTAGTTATTATCTACCTTCTTAGTGCTTTCATACTGTAAATATTTCTTGTTACCTGTGACATATTCTTTGACCTGATGAATCTTGCTGATAGGATTGTTGCCTCGGAACATGTAGAGGTTGAACGGCTGGGGTTCTTTACCGACACGTGTCCATGTGCTGATGTCAGGAGTGGTCCACCTTCAGAACAAACACAATCTGGTCAGATGTGACACTGACAAAGCTGGAATAGCATGCAGTTATAAATAGAATCAATCATCATGTTTGGACTGACAATGAGTGACAAACTGCCTACCTGCCGGCAGGGATGTCGTAATCTCTGTCTCCAAAATGCAGCAGTCGTGTTAGGGGATCATACAGGCCTCCGTGGAAACCAATTACCAGCACAAAGTCTGGGTTGGAATCAAAGTAAACCTCGCCATATGCTGTGTACTGCACCTACACACACACAAACCGAGATTTATAAATAGAATTTGAACAGAAAATACGAAACACTCTCAAGCGCTTTCTTCCTTTGTTCCACAAAGGGAAGAAGTGCACACATACAGTACCTGTTTAAGTAATAGTCCATTGTTGCTGAAGACAGCCAGGGGGGTCCCAGTGTTATCACACGCAATATAAAACTCCTCTCCGCTGCTGATCTCCATAGCAAACACATGGCCCTATGCAACAGACATTCCAATCATACAAATGAATACAATAATAATAATGATGCTATGTTTTCATTGCTGTTGTATTCTATAACTCTACATGATTATTTACAGGGCTGTAAATAATGATGTCACTATTATTTTTAGTTATTGTGGGTCTCTCTCTGATTCACTCACTGTATTTATCACATTAAACCCGTTCATCTGCGGCTGTCTGTGTACTACAGGTCCCCTAACCTGTCACGCATTTACAAGATTTTTCAACAATACTACTATGTGATGAAGTGGGGCTGCTACACAGAAAATCATCCCCTCCTTCCTAATTGAGATGCTGTACATTCACCATGTTTTCCCTATAGTCACTGGAGGGAAACCTGCTCCACACTGAGTATCATAAATCAAAAGCTGAGAGTGAAAACCAAATATGACTCATAAATAAACATCAGTGAGCGCTCTGTCCAGAGAGAGCTAGACTCTTCCACGTTCAGTGTTTTGCCTGTCTCCAGACGGAGATGCTTATTTTCATGCTTAAAATCACTTAATTTTACTTACATCATTTCCTTGTCGAATTTAACCAAATGCATGTTAGCAATGACAAAACCATATTCAGAGATGCTTTTTCAGTGTAGCTACCTGTAGATCATAGTAGAAGGATGTGATCTCGGAGCTGGAGTGATTATAGACATGGGTGATCCTGGTGGGGTAGTTCAGGTCAGCATAGAAGAACTGGAGGTGTTGGCCCAGACTGTTTCTAGATGCAACACGCCGACCCAAACCATCATAACGATATTGTATGGTCCAGCTGGCTGCTTTACTGTAGACACGCACTAGAAGACCTGAATCACGCATGACAAAAGGAAAATTTTGATCTGGTACAATCACATAAAATAAAAAACACACAATTCCCTGTAAGTCCATGCAATTCATCAAATTAAACTTCGGTGAAGTTTGACACAGGAGTTTGCACTGTTAATAACGAGCTGTCCTTGGAAGAAACTCCATAACTGACCGGTCGGATACAGGAGTCAGTGGTTCAGATACATCTCTTGAATAAACTGTGTGAACTTGTTGTCCTTGTTGGGCAACTAAAACATGGAGTACCAAAGACTAATTCCCACCTTTGGAGTTGTATTCAAATATCTCGGCTCCCCTCTGTCTGAGGAAACCGTCTTCATCCAGCCTGTACTGAACATCACCCAGACGAGTGATTCGGTCCCTCAGGTCATAGCGTAGAGGGGTTAACCGACCACTGTTCCCAGGGTTCAGCAAATGCAGGTTACCATTCAGATCATAATTATACCTGGCAGGCCAGAAAAATATATTGTAAGCATTTGGCATCATCAAATAATTGAGCTTCTTTTTAGTTTAATGTTATGATCCTACCTCCACATCATCTTCTCATTGAGGGAAACCGTTTGCAGCTGGCCATCAACGTCATACTCGTAACCATATTTGGTTGTGTTTGCAAACGGTCCGATCTTGATCTCGCGCTTGGTGACTCTGCCCATGTTGTCGTACTGAATGGTGATCCAGTACATCAGGGACCTGAATATCTCATACTGGATCTCCTTGATGCGGCCGTGCTGGTCAAAGTGTTTGGTGTAAGTCATCACTGCTGTGGAGATAATCTGAGACAGGAGGAAGATAAATTCATAAAATCAACTGCTTAATGCCTACGCTGACAAACAGCAGTGCTGATCAGAGTTCAGCAGAGATCATGGAGAGACTATACATGACTGACCACACAAGACATTAATACTAAACCTCTGCCATTCAGGGAGGTGTGTTGTCCTGTGTTGTAGACACACACACATTGATGACATTTGTATTTGAGGACATCCAAAGTTGCGTTCTCAGGGTCTGTGTCTTAGAACCAACCTGAAAATTAAACTTGGACTGGAGTTGCTTGCGAAGCTTTCTACACAGCTCATACTCAGCATAAATTCTCATCTGAGAAAATGAACTTTGTCTGGTGGACACTGTGGCCTTAAACCTGGTTGTGTTTCGTACATGCTCTGATTTCTAACAGGCTTCACTATTGGTTTACCCTCATGAGGCCATGGCACCTGAAAAAAACAAAAACAAAACTTCACACTCCCCCTATAAAGCCCTGGAACATGCACTGATCATGTTTATTTTTCAATCAGCTACCTTTAGTATGGTGTTTGTACCGAGAAAAGCATATTTAGTGACTATCTGGTATAGCTGAGAGGATTGTCTTAGTAATGTAGTTCTGTCTTCTCGTTTCTTCCCATTTGTCCCTACTTGCTCCCTCTGCACTGCCTGGCTCTGTGGAGGGAGGTGATGTGGCTATTAGTTTCTTGCCATACCACAGGGACAATGACTGCCGTGTCTCTGAATGCGTTTCTGCTGCCTCTTCAACGGCATGCTGTACTTCTGCTAATTGCTAGCACTGCTAACAGCCACCTTTTTGGCTCAGTCACCGCCATGTTTGCATGTGAACAGGCTGTTCTGGTCCAGGCTCAAAACGGCGGCCAAAACCCTGATGCAGCTGAGCTGTATTCCAGGTGAAGCAGCCCACAGCCAGATAAACGAGTACCCCCTCATCATGTGGGAACCCTCGGAGCTCTGCAATGAGCCATTCATGTCTCATTGGCTCACCGTTCCCCGCCATTCTCGCTGCACATGGCATAAGTGGGGCGTATGCGAGTTAGCAGAAACCACCAGCATGTTGGCCAGCCACTTCTGTGTCTGCATTTGACGTTAGAGGTGGGGGCTGGGCACATGCTATCCCAACCCGTCTTTCAGCTCCAAAGAAGGATGAGGACCAATGGTTTTCCAGATGTAACACCAGTTTTCTGAGTGTTTTTTCTTCACTAGCGATGGGATGTGGCGTTCTAGGACTCACCCAGCTGCCTCTGCAAAGGAGTATGGCTGGGGTGCCATTCTCATTATATCCAGGTCTTCAAAGACACCTCTTTGGCTGGTTGGGGCAGAACCCTCGACCAGGACAGGACCCTCAACCTGCTGGAGCTCACAGTGCAGAAGTGCTGCACCACTGCAGCTGAGCAGGAAGCATGTAAATGTGAGGTCAGACAACACCACAGTGGAAAGGCCTGCCACCTTCCACGTTCCCTCAACACAGGAGTGGACAAGATGTACAGAGCGGGTCCACTCCAGGACTCCACAAAGCCGCACAGAGTTAGTAGTTGCTGTCCCTTTTGAATTTTTGGCTCACAAGGAGTACATCTCATTCCTAAGGCCTTACATTTTAACCAACAGCGAAGCCTGCTGGAGGGTAAAACAAGTGTGAGGTGCAAGGTGCAACCCTCAAAATCATAGAGCTGAAGTTATATCCAGGCAACTACTATGTATTTATCCCCTATCTGAGTGACACCAAGGGAGAAATGTTGCTGCTGTTGTTACTACACTCTGGTAAGTGCAATAAAATGCCAATTTCAATTTGAGTTTTCTAGCTTGTATTCTGTTTTTTATATTTTTTATATAACACTGAGGTGTCACCTAGTTTTTATTCTCTCTCTGTGATTGCATTCTAAAAGGAAAACTCACTTGTGCATTTGACATATTGAGACCTTTAACATCAATAGGTAAATGTATTTGCTGCTGTTGTTGGGGGATGTATTTTACATTTGTGTAAAATAGTGGTGTTGGATAATTCAAATATATCATATCATCAGTAATGTAAAAAATGTTGGGATTTGATGTTCTAACCATATCTCCTACCCCAATGAGTAACCCTTGATGCCAGGTGGAGCTGTGAAAACTTTCAGGTTAAAATTCACACAATGAAGGTTTTCACTGAGATGCCACTCTGTTTCACATAATCAAGAGGTGGAGGACTGTGGGTGATGTCAAAGTACACACATCTAACAGTAGCTTGTATTTTCACTGAACTGGTAAGACTGAGTATGTATGTATGATGTGAGGCATCACTGTCTGCCAATTTAAATGCCTGATTAATATAAAAGTATCACTTTGAACTTTAACGACTGATCCACCTGATGTTTGAGGCACTGTTTTTTACTTATTAATCATTTAGGAACCATTCAAATCAATGCAGCCAATCCTGTCTTACCTGATTGATATCATAATAGATGACTCCAAACTTTCCAAACTGCTCCACCTTCCCAGATATATCATCAAACTGATAGAGATCGATTGGCAGTGGTGTCTCATTGATTACAGCCTGCATGCTGGTGACTCTGAAGCTGTTGTCGTAGGTGTAGTCAAATCGCGCATTCACCATCCCGTCCTCGCTGAAGCGGAATATTTGTCGGTCAACCAGTGGGCCAATCTGGCGATACCGGATGGAGCAGATGAAGCCTTCGCTCTGCAAGTTGACAGTCTTAAGCACACCAGCGGTCTCATCGTACGTGAAACTGACCCGTGTTGAGTCATAGAGGATCTCTGCCAGTTTATTCTGATGGGACAAAAAAAAAAAAAACAGTGCCGTGTGTGTTTACAATAATGGACTTTGTAGAATATCACATCTTGTTTATCCAGGATCAGCTACACCATCTGTTAACTTCAATCTATTACTACTACTACTACTACTGTCACACCGCGGTGAGGTCTGTCTCGTCATGGGGTTTTTGTCTTGTCTTTTCCTGTTTTATTTTGGAGGTCTAACTCTCCTCTCGTTTCAGAGCACTTGCCCTTCCTCATGTGTCCCGTGTGTCCGCCCTGATTACCCATTGTTTCCACCTGTTCCTGATTACCCTCCACATGTTAAATAGTCTGCGTCTCCCTTGTCTTGTGCCAGTGTGTCTTTGTCCGTCGGCGATTCACCCGAGCCTGTCTTCCCCATTCGTCCTTGCCACAGCCACAGACTGTATTCTCCGTAAGCTCTTGTTTCCTCCTCGTGAGTGTTGTTTTGTTTGTAAGTTTGATATTTTAGTTTCTGATTTATTTTTGTAGATTAGCCCTCAGCCGAATTATTTTCCTCTAGTTCGAGTGATTTTCTGTTGTTTCTATTTTAGCACAGTAATTCTTGTTCATCCGTGTTTAGGAGAGTTCTTTTGATTTCATAGTTTTCCTTATCTAGCTTCATTTGCCTTGTAGTCATAGTCCATTGTGTTTTCCTCCCTCTGGAGCGTTTTTTGTTCTTAGTCATTTTCATTACTTAGTGTTTCATAGATTATCCTCATAGTGAGTGTTTTCTGTTCCTTGTTATTTTCATTACCTAGTGTTTTCTAGTTAATCCTCTTAGTGAGCGTTTTATGTTATTTTCTTGTTAGCCATAGATATAGCCATAGGCCTAGAATAATTATATAGCCTATTTGTTTGACACTCATTGAAGTGGATCTTGAGTGATAAATATTTCAATAAAGATCTTTGTGTTCAACTCTCTGCATCTGAGTCCGAATCTGAGTCCCGGCCCTGACAACTACTACTACTTCATCTATTCTCAATATAGCTAATTATCCCATCCAAGGGAAATGAAAGCTTTGGAGGAAATAAATGTTATTTATATTTGTTTACAATATGTGACTATTGATATTTGGGTTGACTGAACTGATAATAACAATTGATAATTGAAAAACAAATGATAAATGAATGTAAGAGTCAGAAATTTGCTATAAATATTTTAATTTCTATTGTATAGAAAAAATTAAATAATACTACTGTAAAAATATAAAACATTTAGTAGTTATAAACTACATATTTCTCAAAATAAACATAAAAAGCATACAATTTTTATCATTAACTATGATAACTAAAAAACATAAAATCACATACCTGTCTGCGATATTTATACAGTATACGCCGACCAGTGCCTAGATGGGCAACTCTGAGGAGCTGGAGGGAGAGAAAAAAGCAGTTGAGATGAGCAGTTTAACTTTAAATATCATTAAAATGATGTTCAGATTATCTTTTTACACAAAAGAGCCATCATGGCTGTCACCTGACACCTGAGATACAAAAAAATGTTGGGCTGCCTACAATGACAATGTCTGCAAAAAATAGAAGGCTGAACACTTATGTTCTATTATTATTATTATCAAGAAAAAAAAGGTCTTTTCCAGTTCTCCTTGTCAAAGTCGTTATGGAAGAAAAAAAGGAAAAGAAAAAGAATGAAGACTAAAAATTCGACTCAGGTGACATGAATTGCAGTCTTATTACACACACATGCACACGCCCACACACCTGTCCATCTTCAGAGTAGTCCACATTAACAGAGGCGTTGCTCTCTGGGGGTGTATAGATGTTCCTGTAGTAGCCAATGGACCTAATGGTCTGCATGGTGTGTCGAGCCACACTGGGCATAGTGACTGCTGACAGACGGTCCCCTGAGCCATAGTCGAAGATATACTGGTGCTGGCTGTGCAGCAGCAAGACCATGGACTGTTAGAGAGAGGGGAGAACAAAGGAATATATATGTTACATGGCACCAAAGCAGTAAAAGATACTGAGTACAGGCACAATGAGACACTTTATATTTGCACAATGTTGTGGAACATTATTTGACACCATATAAATAATAATTATAACAACCACAATAATAATTAACATACATATTGACTATTTGGGGGCAGGGAGGAACTCTTGTCATGTCAGGGAGGCACTAGAGTGAGAGGCACAGATATATATTTGATATAATTAAGGCATGTAGCACATTTACGTAGATCTCAGTTTACGTGCTGTTTCAGACCTGCAATTAAAGCCTTTTGTCAACTGTCACCACAATCTTTCCCTGCATGTTTTTAACATAATTCTAGTATATTTGCCATAACAACGACCTTTCCCTAACCTCAGCCATAACATAGTTGCCATGTGCAGATGCTATAGAAAAGGGTAACTTGAGAAGCATTGACATTGGACATAAAAACAAACAAACAAAAATACAGTCTAAATGTCATAAGCTGACATTCTTTGCTAGCAATACAGTTGGTTTATCAGAGGGAACTGCTGCTCAGGTTCTCTGAGAGCCCCCCCAAAAAACCTCTGGTTCTCATTAGATAAGCAATTTCTGTAAATGGGCAATTCTCTGAAGTCTGTCTGACTGAACTGAAGCTGGCTGTTTCTGGGGTCATCAACACTAACCTGCTTTTGAAAAATTTCCAACATGCTTCCTTAAAAAGTGCTTCATATATACGAGTGAAGTGTGTCAAAAAAGACGGGACTTGGTAGTTTAACGTTCTACATACGAATCTATTTGATTTAAAAATAATCACTTGTATTTGATTGAATAGCACTCATTTGTTACTGCTGGAGCCTGGTCCTGGTGATTGTGCTTTTGTGGAACTGGACCACAGGTGGGGATGCTATTGAACAGTCATGAACAAAAGCACAAAGGAAGCAAGGACAGTTATGAAATCATTTTTTAAAAAGCAGCTAGTGAATAGGCTCTGGCCTGTACATTTTCAACCAACGGTTAGGAAAAAAGTAAAAAACATAACAAGCAGACATGGAAGCACAGGTCAAGGAAATTGCTTTTACACAAAAACATGAGACAACATGTTTTCCTCAACGTGGATGCATTGCTCCTTCATTTGTCCCATGGGCGTTTTGCACACTGCACTGGGGGACATGGTGCAGGTCTGCTACAGAATGGGGAAAACTGCACGTCTTTGTAGAACAATGTGACACCAATTTCCTCCCGATGCCAGACAAAGTCATCGTTTTCATAAATCCTGTGGGACCCTCCTACACCGTCCCTGATTGGACAATAATCAGAAATGTGAGGGGAACACAGGCCTAATCTCATCTGTAAGAAGGGACTGAGCAACTCTTCTTTGTCTAGAAGATAATTCTTTAAATGTGAAAAACAACATGCTCTCCTGGGTGTGTGGTCCTCGCCTCAGACAGGCAGCAAAGATCACCTTGGCCTTCAGTTTAACCGGTCAGGGGAGTGCTTCACATGTGATTCCATTAGCCCGCTGAACTAGCTCATGAGGAAGTGATATAGTGTATATGTGCTTCAAAACCTTTCAGTGAATTAAACTGATCTGATGTTACGTATTACTGTGCATTAAAACTTCTGTCTTTTATACATGATTACATTTGGTTTGTGTTGCCAGGAAGCATCTTGAGGCTGTTTTATTCTTTCAGAGTGAACTCAACTAGATTTTTATTTGTCTCAAACTGTTAAATTGTTTATATTTTCTCCTGCTGGGGGTGAGAAAATATAGGACCAAAAAATGTTGAATTGCAATTGATTACACTACTTACAGCAGTATTGGGGAAATACATGAGCATACTGCCCACTCAACTGTGCTCATGGTTTTCATCATAAATTATAGCATGTTGCAGCCATAGAAATGCAGTTATGCAGTCGTACATATACCACTGTGCATAATGAATTCTGCTTTTTGACACTGTGTTTCCCAAAAGGAGAGAAAGTGACAGATGGAGGAACAACGTGAATGAAAAACAAGTACAAGAGAAGGTGAGAATGTGCTCGGAGTGACACATGGAGTAAAAGAATAGGACTAATTTATGGGGGAATTATCTCTGCTCTTTCTATTTGTCTCTTCTTCACTTCCCTGTTTGCCTTTCTCTGCTGCTTTCTCTTTCACTTGTCCTTACTTGAGTCCCTTCTCCCTTCGTCAGCTTCTCCTGTTTTATTCATTATTGACAAGAGTCTTGCTTCCATTTTTTTTGTCACTCAGAAAAAAACAACCAAGAAAAAATATAGTTTTTATTTTTTGTGCCATGTTTCCCGTTTTAATCCTTTGTTGTCTCCGTAACATATAACTATCACTGAGGTGAGATTACTGTAAGTTATCGTTCTCCGCTCTCAATTAAACTATTAGTACCAAAGCCTTGACTTGTTCAACGCCCAGTGACTGCAACTTTCAATGATATGTCAACCTCTTCACCTTCACACATGGATCTGATTTCAAGTCGTTAACCCCTTGACGCCTGAATTTATTTAGAATTATATTAAAAAATTAATTATTTGTGTTTTTGCTTTCAAATTGATCCTGAATTAAGAGGAGTTTGTTAATTTTTCTGTAGCACATACAATAGATATAAATGTAGGTATGATGCAAATTAGCGACCACAGGCGTTAATGCTTGCATTTAATCATTGATGCCTGTTGTCGCTAATTTGCCTAAAAATACTTTATTTTCAAAATTCATAAATGTGCATCATAAAAGCTTACAACCATTACATTGTAGCAACAACACAACGGCTGTAGTTTTCACTTTGACCGGTCCGACGAGAAACCAGTGCTTGCAGAAGGTTCCTAGGTGTGTGTTGAATATGCACAAACCAGCACTAGAGGAATGCATGCGCGATTCGGCTGCAATGTGGATTAAAGCGGTATGATACGAATTCGCGACAATCTGCGTTAAGGTGTTAATGAATAAAAAGCACTGCATGGGTTAGTTCCATGTTTCTTGAAGCTCACCTTCTTTTACTTTCCAATGTGTCTGGAACACATTTTCTTGTAGAACTTAGTGTCACACTTAGATTAGAGAAACAAAACTACATTGAAAACCAATTTATTCACAATATTTGTTACATGTATTGTATTTATATATCACTGTTTTATTGTTGATGTTATTTTCTATTTGAATATATTATTAATTAACTAAATATTCTATCATTGTAATTTGATGTGTTGCGTTTTTTGTGAAAGGTATTGAGACTACTGGACCTGGATCTTCCATAACCTGCGCTCTCACTCTTCTCTTACTCTTCTTTCTTTCAGTCTTCTGACCTTGTTATGTATTTATTTATCTCTCGTGATGTCTCTCACACTCACTTATCAAGTCTTCCTAATCACCATTCTTGCCTCTCTTCATCCACAGTTGCTGTTATTTCTGTCTGTCTCAGTCTTTCCTCGTCTCTGTCCAACATGCTTTACCTAAGCTCCCTGCGTCCCCTGGGCTTTCTACAGCGGTACCTATGTCTATGCAGACTCCCTCCCTGCCTCTCTTCCTCCATCTCTCTTTAGCATTCCTCTTTTTCACAAACAAGGCCCGTTGCTGTTTAGTGTCAGGCTCTGTTGATCTGCCCCTTTGTCTTCCTGAGCTAACAAACACAAAAAGTGTCTGATTTATTCCACCTGTCTCCTCCTCCTCATCGTCCTTGTACTATTTTTTTATGCCCAAGCTCTTGTACTACAGGGAATACCCTCCCTTGGACTCCTTTAGAGACAAAGTGGGTTGTTTTTTGAAGTCACTCCCTTTTAAGTATCTCTTTCTCTCTTTCCTCTCGTTTTATTCAGTCACCTCTGCTTTCCTCACCTGTCTCCTCTTTTCTTCACAGATAATGGTTGCTTTTTGAGTGCATTACTTTTTTCGCACGCTTATTGGTGAAGATTTTTTACTGCTCCATCCACGGTCGGTTGACTCCTTGTGTATGAAATATGTCTCTCTCTACCCCTTGAGAGCACTATGATCACTGGGAGAAAGTTTGACCCTCTTACAGACACAGAATTGCCAGGTGTTAGTTAACAGATGCTGCTTTGCCTTTCCTTATTTTCAGTGCCATGAAAAGCAGCACGACAAAACTGGCACTCATAGATAAATTGTCTTCTTATTTATTGTAGGCAAAAAGAACCACATTTCAGCTAGAAGCCCTCATCAGCATAATTAAACAGCAACAACTGGAAATGTATATAAGTGTGAGGTTCAAACGCCAATCAGCAAAGAGAATACATGATTGCATGATAGGATCCATCAGTGAATGAACCACCCAGAAAACAGCCTCTCCTAATGACGGAGGTGTGACCACAATAATCAGCAACAACAATGATTAGTGTCACTAGCTGAAAGGTCGTAAATAAATAAGACTGAATGCTCAAGACCAGAAACACATAACAAGAAACTGCATATAAAGATTGATAGATGAAAATAACAACAAAAAGTCATAATGTAATACAATATACATCCCAGTTCCAAAATAGTTGGGGCATTGTGAAAAACATAAATAACACAAGTTGTGAAAACTTGCTAATTCAGCTAACACCCTTCATCATCACGAAACAGTCACAGTCTGCATAGATTTACACACCAAAACTGCTTGGTTAGGTTTAAGAAAAGGTTTGGGTTAAAAACATTACTGTTACGTACGACATAAAATAAGTCAGGGGTCAAACAGTGTTGAGGTGAAAGTCCTGTGTTTGTTTGGCCCATCCATCCATCCATCCCACCTCCTCCATATGTGGACTTTCTTGCTTTACTACGTCACCTGACTTCCTCCTTTGGGTGAGGTCTTAATTACTTAAACCACTAAAGGGCCGTATCCAGCCAAGTCTGATGTAGTTTGGAAACAAGTCTAGTGGACTGACGACAATAAAATTAGATTCAATGGATTGATCAATTAAATACCAACTAATTCTGGAAGCAAATGTCACACATTCTGTCAAAAAAAGGTCCAAGATGACAAGAGAGTGGCTTCAAAGCAGGATAATGATCCTAAACACACCATAAAATCCACATTGGTCTACCTCAGGAGGTGCAAGCCGAAGGTTTTGCCATGGCCCTCACAGTCCCCCGACCTAAACATCATCAAAACTCTGTGGACAGACCTCAAAAGAGCAGTGCATGCAAGACGACCTAAGAATACCACAGAACTAGAAGTCTTTTGAAGGCCTTCCCTCAAACAAGAACTGAAAGACTCTCCCTTTTTGTTTTCTGTTATTTTGAAACTGTAAAAGACAGACAGATGCCTAAAATATTAAAGAAATGTGTGGTCTTGTACTGGCTTGGCTATTCACAGTAAGAGAAATTTTGACCGGGGGTGCCACCATACTCGTCATTGTTGTTTCTATTGTGGTCACACCTCCTTCATTAGGAGAGGCTGTTTCTGAGCAGTTCATTCACAGATGCATCCTGTCACGCAGTTATGGATTTACATGCTGGTGTTGGCCTCAAGCTGAAACATGTTTTTGTCCACAATGTATAAAAAGACAACTTATCTGTGAGTGCCGGTGCTTTGTTTTTTCATTACCATTCAGTGTGAGTGTAACTGACTGTGTGACTTGAAAGCATACTGAGACCTCACTGACTTGACTTTTTAACCTATGTCCAACACCTATAAGCCCCATTCTCATTGGAATGTAGCGAAAAGAGTCAATGCCAAATTAACATCCAAGCTACATGAACTATGACGTAAAACCCTGGAACTCAAAGTCAGACACTTTTCTCTATTATGATGGTGTTCTTGGAAGGAAAGAGAAACACATCATTTTTAGTCTTTCTTCTAACTGTTCTATGTCTCTCCCCTCCATTCTCCCTCTTGATTCCTCCTTAAGAGACTAGAAACCTGTGTTTCATTCCTTTTTCTCCTCTCCTCTCCTGAGGGAAGGTGGACTGTTTGCAAGGGCAGTCTTTGTGGTTGGTTGTTTTCCTCACTACCTTTGTGACAGGACACTTTCCACAGGGGGAAAGCATCACTTAGTGTTGCTTACTTTGTTTGACCAGCGTTTTAAGGCAAACACAGCTACCTTGCTTTGTATGTGGAAATAACAGAGGAAAACTGCGTGTCTGTGTGTGCTACAGCATGCCATTTATCTTTTTATTCATCCGCAGAGTTGAGCAGCATTTCAATCACAGTACATCCTTGAGAGAACGTGTTTTTGTGAGTGTGTGCATGCATGTGTGGTATTTAGTTGTCCCTGAGTATGTAGCAATAACACAAAGGTTACACATAAGCAACACTATTTTTTCTTTATTTCTTTTTTCTTCCTTCTTTTGTCTTGTTCTTCATTAAATATATTGAATATATCTGAAAACTGATCCTTCACACAGCGCTCACCTACCCTGAAGTAAAGGTCCATCAAAAACAATGCTTTTAGTTGTGTATTGTTTATACTGTCGTTCGTGATGTGTGTAAGTGTGAGTATATGGCTTTCTGTGTGTCATCCTGTACCTTATCCAGGTAAGTGTAGCTCCATGTCTTTCCATCAGCGAAGACTCTGGAAATGATTCTTCCCTGACTGTCGTACTCCCACCTCTCTGTGGTTGGGCCCCTCTGAAGGCCTGTCACCTGTCCAGTACTAGACACACACACACACGCACACACACACACACACACACACACACACACACACACACACATGAACACACACAAATATAAGACTCTGTGGAAGGCTGGTATCTGATCCATATCAGGGCGTGCAATATTCATGTTGTTTCTTTCCAGTTACAATTGAATAGCGTGTCACTAAAATGACAGCGGCATGAATGACACTGTGTGTCAGTGTTTTCGTGCTGCGGCCCTGTCGTTCCTTTCAAAATGTTAAGGCAGTCTCAGAGGCTGTTGAAAGCTAAATGTTCCATGCAATCCCAAAACATAAACAGCCTAAGTGACATTAGGTGAATAAACCCATAACAGTTTCTGGACATTTTCAAATCTACTGTATCAACCAGGGGTGTCCAAACTGTGGCCCGCTGGACATATGGGGCCTAACCCCTTCATTTATATGGCCATAGAGTTGTATATCAATCAAAATTTGGCCTGCTGCTGTATCAAAATGCAGTTTCTACTGAGACCGATAGGTGTCACTGTGAGCACACTGAATATGTGCTTTTTCTATTCCAAGGAGGCTGTTTGTCCACAATGTGTCTCATACTTTGAAAGGCAAATGCCCAGGACTGTGCTTTTTCAACATGCTATGAGAAGTCTGGACACCCCGCTACAGAGCATTTTGTTTGTGTGTTAATTCATTGGTCTGAAATTTGGTGATGCACAACACTGCTGTTATAATTCAAAAGTCATGCATATAGTAGAAACCTCTTTAACCTACAGTATATGTTACAGCTTCCTGGAACATGAACCCTAAAGCAGTGATCATCAACTGGCAGTCCGCAGGCCACTCCCAGCCCGCCAAAACCTTCCATCTGACCTACTGAATAGTAGATATATAGATATATAATTTAATTCTAAAATGCACCCATCTAACGTTACTCACCAATCAAGGAGGTCCAGCTCATTCTAGCAATGAGCCAAAAAGTCTGTAATTCATAGTTCACACCTTCTACAGAACTGGATTATTCTCCAACTCCATCCTCTCTACTCTGGACCCAAAATCAAACTGCTTGGCCTCCACGGTGTCCGTTCTCTGGAGCTGACTGCAGTGAACTGGCTGGACTACATGTTAGGTAGGTGGTCTGAGGATCACTGAGCTTGTCTATGAAATGCAAGCGTTGTCACTTGGGTTTATTTCCACTGACCAGCTGTTGTATTGAGTCTCAAACTGAATATTCTTGTTTGAGACAAGAATTTTTGTTGAGATAAGGACTCATTCATTGGTAGCTGAACTGTAGGCTCAGTGTGGATCACTGACTGTCTCCTTGGTCGAGGTCTGAGTATAAGTATCTAAGTATCTAAGTATCGAGTTATCAATAGAAATTGTCCATGTTTTTTAGGAGTCTGTTCACACTGATAGTAAAATTAATTTTGTAAGAAAGTGAAAATATATAATCAAATATCAAACAATATTAGCGTAATTAGGCCAAAATAAATTATTACTTTTTATTTGAAAGCGTGTCCTTAAACAAATTATAGCCCTTGTATATATCTGGTTGAGGCTGACTGCCCTGAAATAATAAATACCCTGGTACAGAATGGCTTACCTGGAGTACGTCAAGTTAACTGACAGTAGCTTGCTGCTGGGAACCCAGAGTGTTGGATGGCCTTGGGTGTCATAGATGATCTTTAACAGGAACTTCCTATGGTCGTCATAGATTTTCTCTGTTCGCAGTGTTCGATCATAATCCACAGACAGCAAGTTCCTACCATTCACCTGAAATGAAATATCAATTGATAAAGATCATATAAATCTTTTATCATCTGAAACATTAAATGCTCAGCAGCCGAAACTGATTGTATTACATGCAGCTATGCTCAACCCCTGCTATGCTCCCATCTGAAGACAGAGTCACAGCAGTAGAGGGATTCATGTCCTGAAGATGGTAGTAGCACAAAGGTTGAGATCATCAAACCACAGAGTTCATCTTTCTGGGAGCATGAATATAGTGCACAAATCATGGCAATCTGCCTGTTACGAGATATTTTGCGTACATTTAGTCAGTGTGAGTGTGGCACGAGAGGAAAGTGGAGTATACAAAAGGGAAGGACTTGATCCTCTGGTGAGCATGAATATGCTCAGTTCATCAGAATGTGCTGATAAGATTTTGATGTTTTTTGAGTAGAAGGAGAAATAAGTTCAGGGGGTTCCCGGAAACTAAAGACGTCTCACTGCAAATCTGATGACTACCTGTACAGAGAGACCTACCAATCAACTGCTCAACTTCAGCCAAACTGCTTCATTTTGAATTTGAAGACATTTCAGGTAATCTTTGACCACAGTATAAAGACACTTTGAAATTAAGACAAATAGTGACAGGGGATGGACTTATTATTACGCAGAATCAGCTCAGTATGTTTTTTTTCTCTTCTTTTACTGTTACTGGTGCACAAAAAGAAGGATGCTTCATAATGAAGGATTAGCCTCCTGGATAGATAAGCAAACAATAAATAAGACCATGTGTTAAACTCTTGGCTGTTCAATTCAACATCTGCGCCGCAGCCAGTAAATTAAAACAAACTTCTGATCCAAGACCCATAAAACTCTGTAGCATCACAAAGATAGCTAGCCACTCTTTATTGCTTTCTAAATGACTTGCTATTTGTTCAAACTCCAATTTACAAAGACGGATAACCCAGGTTTGGCACTTAGCTCACCTTATGAGTTGTTTTACGGACCTGTTTCATTAAAGAGAGAGTCTTGCTGGAAAATGTTCAAGAGTCATTTTCAACTTTTTACTCAGCCACTCAATCATTTGTAAATTAGCACCTGTTGAATGCAGCGAGGTGAATAAAGGCGGCAGTGAAGGAGGCTACTGGGATGGTGTAAGGTGCATGAAAAACAAGACCAATGGGATAACAGCCAAAGGCTATGCAGATTATCAGGGGAAACAAATCATTTTCTAGATTGGTATGGATCAATGGACAATCTTAAACCAATTTCATTATGAGTTTGTCCTTACTGTAGCCTTTACTGGGTCCTTGTAGTGTGTAAGACAGCTGAGCCCCAGAACTGTCTGTTGATTTTGTGTAAGACTTTGACTGACTGTATGTCCTTCACCCATTTCCTTTGTTCCCCGGGTTGCCTGCTTTATGTTCTTTACAACTATATATATGTTTCTGGCCCACTCAAACCTGGGTTTTTGTTATCATACCCTTTGTACAATCTCATATGTGTGTGTACCAGCACTTCCATCTGTGTGAGAAGCAATTTAAGTAATTGAGCATCAGAGTTAGGACATTTTTGAAAAACGAGGTCACACTGCCGGGTTTTCACAGCCAAACGTCCAATTTAAGGGTTAGGAGTTGGGTCTATAGTTGAGATTGGAACTGCAATTATAAGGTATGTGGATGTGTGTGTGTGTGTGTTTGTGTGTGCGTGTGTACGTGTATATGATAGAGAGACAGTTTTATGATAAATAAATAGTATTATTATATTAGATTATATACATATATATCATATTATTATTTATTAGAAAAATAATACTTACAATATTAAACATTCTTATTCATGAACATATTAATTAGTTTGATCTGGTATCCATTAGCCTGGTCAGTATGATGCTCTAAGCCTTCGAGTGTAGCATGGAATGGCCTTGCATTCTCAGAATCCAGTGTATCTCTCATCCATACAAAATTGACAAACGAGACAGTGAAAGTCAAATACACCATTATTACATCATAAAAAATATATCTAGAAATTAAAAATTCACTTAATGTCCTACATGATCAATTTATCATCGTGTAAAACTTACCAGCCTTGACATTCTGTGTTTGGCAGTAGCTCTTTTCATTATTTCATACTACTTAAACACGCAGTTTTAACTGGCATTTTGTGCACAATACACATTCGTCAGTGGGATTAGCACACTATATAAACCCAGTATGAATATTAGCATTTAGTAAAAGACTGGATTAAAGTTCAGTGCAGTTCATTTCGTCCCACAATCACCCCATCATCATTAACGGCTTAAATTGGCACCTTGTTGCCACTGCAGGGCGGCCGGACCGTCATTGTGTTAGCGGAGACAAATTCTCATACACATGAGTCACACACATGTGGCTTTATAGAGTGTACATACTCTATTTACAGAATGCTCACCTCTACATCCCCATTTACAAAAACACATCCTGTTTACCTGCAGCTTGAATCTTGCTGACAAAACAACACTCCCCATTACTTGGAGTGGACATGCTGTTACATTCATTAGGGTTTATTGGACCATGCTGAGAATGGCACCACTGCGTGGATCAAACACGCCAGGGAGCACATGACTGCACACTTTTCCCCTATTAAGCTAGGCTAGTTAGACAGCACTTCATGTAATATTGAAGCACTGCAGACAAATCACTGTCCCTTCCTTCTGTCCTAATAGCTTTTAAGAACAACAGACAATGTCATAATAGGGTTAGGGTTAGGGATTATGACTGAAACAGAAACCCCTCTGTGCCTCATATTGTGCTGCTCACAGAGGGGCAAAATGATAAAAGTCACATGACTCAGTGGTTTGTGAGTACTGTTGCCTTATGGCAAAAAGGTTGTGGATTTACAACTAATGGCCGGCTGGGGCCACACTGTGCGCAGAGCACTTGTATGGTCTTCCCATGTCTGTGTGGGCTTCTCCTTCCAACAATCCAAAAACATGAGGATGAATTTAAAACTCTGAACTGCATGTAGGTATCACTGTGTTAGTCTGTACAGTATGCGCCCTGTGATAGACTGGTTATCCACCAAGAGGGTATCCAACCTGACTTAAGTGTTGCCACCAATTCTAAAATAAATTCCTTGAATTAACTAAATTGGTCTCTATCCATTGGACCACATGGATGGAGTCAATTTCCATGTTCATTTAATGAACATGCTTGTCAGCTTACTCTATTTCCTCTTTCAGTTTAGAAATATTGTGGGTTAGTAGTCAGTAACAAAGCTGTGTATTGTTCTCTGTTTATGGAAAGCTTCAGCTGGAGAGCACTCACCCTGAGCTTTCTCCCAAAGACGATGACTTTTCCTCGTGTCTGTTCCTTCCTGAACCTCCACTCCACCAGGTTCTGGCCATTCTCTCCCGGCAGTGTCATGTTGCGTCGGGCCACAGTGGGGTTAGCTGCACCTACAAAGTCGTATAAAATAAGACGTGAATACCAGCAATATTTCATAGTGAAAAAAGTCGAAACCAGACTATGCAAAGCCAAAAAAGCCACAAATCAACATGTGCTGTTCACACACCAGACGTCAGGTGTGTGTCACATCTGACATCTGCTCCACATTCCACAGTGGATTTTGATAATTTACGGAAGCGACTAGCCTCTCTGGAGGGTTTCACGTATCTGTACCTGTGTATACAGTGTCACTTCAGACATTTCTATCATTTGACAGAGTTTGCGGTTTAAGTCTTCTAATGTAGCCCAATTGATGCAAATCGCACACTCATTGTTGCCAAACATTTTCCAGCATGCTGTAGTCACAAATCACCTATAATACATTCAGCACATTTCAAATCCGTATACAATGATTTTTACACTTTATTGTGATTAATGCCCACCAGAGGCTATCTAGACAGTAGGAAGAACTTGAACTTATTTGAGTCTTAAGCACTACCATGGTGCTTTAGAAACTAAGTAAAGTAGAGGTGATCTGCAGTAAATGCAATGACTTGAGAAATGATCAGATCAAAGCATTAAAATGACATTTTGTGTTGTTATTGTGACATTTTGTGATACTTGACGTGAAGATCAAATCCTAATGTGTCAAATAAAACTGCGAGCTTATCGCTGTATGGTTACAGCTGGACAAGCAGTGACTTGTACCGAGTGTAGTAGCAGAGCAAATGACACTGACACTGATACCCCACTATGATCCATTTCACAAACAAGCCCGTCAGATAGTGTTTACCTCCATTTACATAGAAATCTGGTACACAGCGTTTGAGCAATTCATAACTCATAAATATTCACCATGTAGATAGCCTGAAATGCTTTACACATATTGCACACTGTAAAAACAGATTAAGTTGTTTACCAATTCCTTTTGTATCTGTAGTGGAATTGTTTTGATAGGAAACCTCTGATTACTCTACATCACAGTACATTCAGGGTAATGTGCTGAAAACTGCATACCTGCTAGTATGTGGGGCTCTGTCTGGTAGTGTGTGTCCATCCCATTGGCATAGATGACCCTCAGTGAATGGTCATTACCCACCTGGTAGCTGTTACGAAGCTGGTCTGTATGAGAGAAAGACAGAAAGACAACTATTGTGAATGAACCATAACAATATTTCACATTCATTGATTTTGTGTTTTCAACGTGGCAAATGTCATGGCATTTATTCAAAAACAGTGTATTAAAACTTAACTGAGCTGAAAGTAAGGCAGAGCTGTCAACAATTGGTTTTGAAAATAAAGCAAATTTTCAGGCAGCACCGCCTTTACCACTGTCTACATCCCCCAAACATTTAGACAGGAGGTCATGCAGTAAATCCTAAAATCACCACAGGGGAACTGCTCACTTTAAAATATCAGAGCAGCAAGGTTTGAGTTAACTAGTTCCTTCATTAAGTGACAGCAGACAGGTGGTCAGAATCAGATACCTGGTTGAAGGTGAAGTGCTGTGAACATCCCTGCTTTATATCAATGAAAACACTAAAGGTCAGATACATTCAGCACTTAGTTTATTTCTGTATTACTTGAAGGATATGTACACAACACTTTAACATGATGCTTCAGTTGTGACTTTGAGAGGCTGCTGGGGAGAGAGACAGGAGGAGAGGGTGGATATGAAAACGGATGGTAGAGATATTATAAATGCAGTCATTGATGGAGCATGTTTCTGCACCTTGAAGCCATGCTGATATTTTGCAGATTTGCTGCTTATTTTACAAAAAGCATGACTTTGACCAAAGTTGCTCTTCATTAAGTACGGATAAGCCTCCTCCCATTTGGTGGCAGCTGCATCCCTCTCACGTTCACCCTTCTTGTTCTTCTTCTTCTGCTATTGGCGGGGGCCATTTGAGTGAATGACTCTTCATTAGCAGATGTTACAGCTAATCTTCTACACACTGCAAACTGCTGTAGCAGAGGTGACTGCAGCAAACGCATCGAGGCGGTTATTCCTCCAGTCAGTGCTACAGCCAACCTTTTTTTAAGGAGGTTACAAATGTGGGAGATTTACAGGAAAATATTTAAACAGGAGGATAGCAGGAAAGAAGGGTAAAATACAGGAGAATCCCAGGAAAAAAGGGTGCACTAAAAGGTCTGGTGTAAGGAGAGAAAAATGACAAAGAGAGGAGCGCAAGATAGTGCAAAAGAAGGAGGGAGATAAAGGGATAAATGTACAGAGAGGAATTAGTACAATTAATTTCTGTGGGCAGTGTTTGTACCTGCTAATGGTATTAACATCCCCCAGCCTCTTTTAATTAGGTTGCCCTTGACCTCTTGTAGGAGTACTAGCTGTGTGTGTGTGTGTGTGTGTTTGTGTGTGTGTGTGTGTGTGTGTGTGTGAGCAAGACAGAGATAGGAGCTCACTAGGCTATATACTGTACATTATTACTCCTCCTCCTTCCCTCTGATATACCGTCAGGTAAATGAGTCGTCTTTGACTGACTGTCTTGTTAATAACTAATCAAAGTATTTCCTAACATGTCACAGTTATTGAACAATCTGACACACTGAAAGAGTGTTGTGTCTTCTGTTGATGCACATTTTATTACTGCATAATCTGCAGGGATTACCTTTGGTTATTATTTTCAAATCTTCTTATCTTCTACATCAGTTGAACAAATTTTTACTCTAATGAACTTGGAAAAGCACTTGTTGGCTAAATTCCTATTAACATCAATTATCTGCAGTCAAAGAATTCATGACAAAGACTTTAAGGTTTCAAATCTGTTCAGAATGTAACTGCTGTACACAGCAGCTGTTGTGCTATTCTTCAATGGGAGGATTTACTGGGTGGATACTGGTGATTCTTAACTCCCACCTACCCACACCAATTTCCCAGCACAAAAGAAAGCAAACAAACTATGTGAATAAAAGTGAAGGTGTCCTCTGAAGAGGAGGGGTTGCAGTGGGCCAAAAAAAAGAAAAGAAAAGAAAGTACATTATGAATGTGGAAAGACAGCACACACATCTTATTAGAGCCAGGCCATGATAATGTACCATATATTTACTGTATTTGTCCTTGTAGTGCATCATTGTCAGGCCCTGCATTACCAACATGCAACCCAGCTTTCAACAACCACATCAATATGACAAAATACAGCAGCTATATTAGCTTGTTTACCATTTCAGGGTTACAACTAGCCCACCTAATGTGATTTCACATTACCTAGACCACTTTCACACTGGCACACTGCGCAGTTTAGGTGATAGTCATAGAGTGGAGGTGAAACGATAAATAATGTACATGAATTGATGGAGAAGAATGCTACACTTGGCGATGGCTTTGAATAACTTATTACCTTCCAATCAATAATGCTGTGCAGGGAGGGAGATTCTACTCTGTTTTCCTTCACACTCTGGGCACATGTAGCTCGCTCTGAAACAAATCACTGCTGGCCACTCGAGGCCTCGCTTCAGCTGGCTCATTAGTTCAGATTTAACAAGGGCATCAGTGCTAAATTATTGTTTTCCCTTGCTGTTTGGGCTGAATGTCTCACATGAAGGATGATGAGGATGGTGAAACCCGCATTTTTTTTCCTTGTGCAGTCCCTCTCAAACCTAATATTATCAGAGGGGATGCAATGACAGAAGAATCCATAGCATTAGCTACGTCATGGGTAAGATTATGACTAAGATTCTACTCGTAGTGTAGTCCCTGTAGGGGGTGTCACTGCCAGGTTTGTCCCTGTGCACGTATGCAGTCATTTCTTTCAAGCCCTTGTGCCCTGTATGGCCCCTCCTCGGGTCCGCTCCTGCAGTATATAACTACGTGGCCTGAGGTCTGCTCCCAAAAGTCAGCAATACTTGTGTAGCAGGAGGGCCTGTTTCTTTGAGGGCTATGCTTATACTCATATAAACTGGAGTTACAATACATAACATTCTATTTCACATAGGATTCCCCCCTATGAGTCACTATTTTTAAAGGGCGAAGCTGGTGTAGTCAATGTAAACTGTGACACCAAGGTGCACAAGCAGATAACACACACCAGTTCACAAACATGTAACGCAAAGCGTAATAAGGTAGCAAGGCGATGCTGTGCCGTGGTTAACAACATGTCAGCCCTGTGTGGAAAAAAGGGGCCAAGTGAAATTACACTCCCTCCACACAGCACACGCACTGCAAAAGAGTGCGACAGTGATTACGCACCATAATGGTCCCCATGCAGCCCACTAATCTGAGATGATGGGATTAGAGACACACCTTTTGGCATGTGTGTAAAAGCGACAGATCTGACAGAGTGTCATCTGGTGTCTAGCACGTTTAAAACTGAATGTGTCAGGGAGGACACAGACAGAAAGCGAAAAAAAGGAATGAAAGGGCACGGAACAGCCCAAGATGGCGCCGTCTGCTACTCTCATCCCTCTGAGGAGTGCCATGGGGGAGGATAAGGCTCTCATGGAGTGCGTCCGGATGCCCTGCAGAGGCTCCACTCCTGCTGCACTGTAGGCTTGTGTGATGTCATCACACAGCCACTGAAAAAGACACTGATTTGACAGAGCTACATCTTGCAAGTGTCCTCTGTAATGAACGAACAGCTGCTGTGTCTGCCTGATGTTTGCTGTGTGCAAAACATACTGAGACAAAGTACGCATTGAGCAGAGCCAGCAAAACACTTCTTCTGCATCATTCCTGTGAGGCAGGGGGAAGAACCCCTCGAGGGGAATAATTCTTGACAGAAAGGAGTTTGCTAGTCCGACATCGCAATACCACCCAGATCGGTCGCCTTTCTGATGATGCCCAGCAGGTCCTGAAAAAGTCCTTCAACTGTGGGCATTAGGCTAACAGGATAACGCAGAGAAGGAGAGAGCTGCTGCTGCAGGGCTTCTGGCTGTGGTGGGATGAAGAAAGCTGGACACACAAGGCTGCGAGATCCCCCATCACCAAACTCCAGGGCTCAACATGTGGAGGAGGGAGAGCCGCGAAGAAAACCCCAGATGGAGGGAGCCAAGCCACCTGATTTGTGTCCGCTATTGAGGTCCTCCTCTGGGATGTCTTGAAACTAGCAGATGAAGAGGTCCATTTCTGCCTCTCGCAAGCGATCCACACTGTCACATCCTTGACACGGAGCGCTGTGAAAGCATTCATAGGCAAACGAGCACAGAAGTGGCAGGCAGCATGCAGGGTTAAGTGCTAGCTCAGCATGGACAGCACCAAGGCAAGCCTCATAGCGGGGGTGAAGGTCATATGGGAGTATGTAGCCAAACCAGCAGCCAGTACACAGGTGTTGACTGGAAACTTGGGAGCAGAGCTCAGGTCACATGGTTGTTAAATATGACATGAGCAGACCTGAGGGAGTTTATGAAATGGAACTTACTTCCTCACCTCAGATCAATTCTGAAAATGTTTAAAATGGAAATTGAAAAACTTAAATCCAAGTGGAAATTATCATTGGCGTTGTCCATAGCGACCATATTATTGACACAGTGAAGTTGACCTTTGACCTTTTGAGCATAAAATGACATCATTTCTTAATTTTATCCTATTTGACAGTTGTGTGAATGTTTTTCATGATTGTGTCCACAAGTAGTGAGGAAAGCTTCTATTTATGTCCGCTAGATGTCACACTAGAGCACCAGCATCTCAGACCAAAGCAAACGGACATGTCGGCCACGCCTCCCCCTACCCAGAAACAGCTGTTGTATCACTCTCCTCTCCTCTCCTCTCTCCTCACATATCATGTAAAACATGCTTCATTTAAACTCTACAGAAACAGCTGCCTTGGTTCATCTTTCCAGTCGTCCAACAATCACCAACTCTGGTTTGGTCGAAATAAACCTTTAATTCACAGAGTTAGATGTGGAAATATTCTGTCCGGAGTAAATCATAATGTGATAACTTATAATCCTTTTTGACATATACTCAGCTGAAAACAGTACAAAGACAATATACATAATGTTTTATCCGAACAACTTCATTCATTTTTGTATTTATAAGCTCATTCTGAATTTGATGCCATGTTTCAAACCAGTTGGGACAGGAGCAACAACAGACTGGGAATGTAGTGGAATGCTCAGAAACACCTGCTTGGATCATTCCACAGGTAAACAGGTTCAGGTTCAGGTTGGTAAGAGGTGATAGTATCACTGGGTATGAAAGGCTCAGTCGTTCACGAGCAAGGATGGAACGAGGATCACCACTTTGTGAACACATGATTCTATAGATTGATAGAGTACTTTATTGATCCCTAAGGGCAACTGCAGTGCTGCAGCGACAATAATAATAAAGGATATTACTGCATGGACTCATCAGTAAACACAGCGTTTGCAAATTAGTGCCTTCTGGTTTAATTTACCTTTTACGCAGCAGCCCAACTTTTTTTGGAAAACAGGGTTGTAAATCCATGTAACGTAGTCATTAGCTTCCTAGCTATCCTGCTAACACCAGCTACAGAGAACATCAAGGAAGATCTGTTTTAACTGCTGCACACATCTGCACACAACAAAAGATTTGTATCTGTACACACACAGATGCACGTGAGCACTTGAGAACTGAGGAGGACATAAATCAAAATCTCAAGTTTTAAAAAATGTGAACATTTCTTTTTTTGTTCTTTCTGTTAGTACGTAGGTAATGGTTATGGATTAGAACATATTGGGAATTCTCTCAGATGTTAACATGTTCAGGAGATTGGTCTGAATTTTTTAGCCATTGTCTCCTGACCCTGATAACATGCCGAACACCCAGCAGTGATGTTGCAGGGTTTCCCTGCTTTCTATGTTGCTGTACATCTTCTTCAGTGTGATTAAGAACTGGTCAGAATGATGACTGCTCCTCCAAAACAAATTGGCTTTTGTGACTAATTTCCATCTGAATCACAGCCGCCTGGCAGTGATTTGAATGGAAATCAGGCACAGTACTGGGATAATATTGTCCAGTATAATTTGTGTTAAAACAGCGCTTGCAAAATAAACGCTGTCACATGCACTCTCTTGCAAAGTGTCTTCCTTACTTGCACACACACACAAACACACATATACACACATAGTCTTGTATCCATCACTTCAGAAGACCTTACACCGACTTACATTACTGACTTACCCTAATCCTAACCATAACCACTTTTCGTCTAACCCTAACCAAAACCTAACTTTACCTTCATCTTAAGCCAAGTCTTCAAAAAATTTAATGATGCTTGTTATGGGGACTGACATTCTGCTCCTATAGGGAAGGCCAGTCCCCACAGTATGTCTGTGTAAACATATTTATGTCCCCACAATGTGACTACAACGGGACACCACACACACACACACACACACAAGCTTCTGCAACCGCCTTACCCTGCACCAGAGTGTAGAAGGAGTCTATTGATGACAAGTTGGTTGTTATGGAAACATCCTCATCCCTTCCTGACGTCTCAATGTCCACAGAAACAGCTCCCGACGACATGTCGCCGTGGAGATTGGTCACCACGCCGGTGGGGAAGGTCACATTAGTCAGACGACCCTCGCTGTCATAGCTACAAGGACAGGATGCAGGGAGGAATAAAGGCACATTAGTGGCCATTACTCTAATGTGCTTTACAGATACCTGTAAAAAATACCTCAATCTACACTAAACACACATTGTTCTAATGTGCTTTATACTAGGTGATGCTATTCTATCCAGAAACGTTCAGATTATCTTATCAATGCTATGAAACCAAACTAAGAGTTAATATAATTCTTAGTAACTTGGATAATATGGCTTCAATGGCTTTTGAAATTCAGCACACGGCAGTACAGATATGTTCTCAAACATAAACACAGCAATGCTGCTCACTCATAGAAGGTAGTCCAGCCTATTTGGATGCTCTTGGTAGCCAGCAAGCCGCTGTTGCCATGGTAACTAAACAAGACCAGTTCCTGACCCTGAGCCGTGAGAGTCTTCAGACCTCCATTAGTCCCGATGGTCAGCCAGATGACCTACACACACAGAAAAACACACACCACAGTAAAACAGGATTACATACATTCTGCCAGTACAGCCGTCCTTTCAGACAGTAAATATCAGTATATGTAGGTTTATTCTGATGAATGTTCTGGATTGTCAATATAGTGTTTTAGTGTCTTTGTTGAAACTACCTGGTGGGAGAACTGTGTTCAAAATACTAATAAAAAAGAATTACTCGTATATTAGCTGACTGAATGCCCTTATCAACATAACTTGCATCTCACATTTTTTCTTTCACCTCCTTCCATGTGCCATTTATTCAAAGGATCCAAAGGCCGGAGCCTCTCAAATAAAAATCTTACTGCAGCTAAAAAACTGATGGAAACACTTGAAATGTTTGGGCAAATAAATGACCTTCAAAACCCAAATGTCAAACTATGATCTGCAGCACGGCAAAAGACTTGTTGATCTCACCTGATTGTCAGGGGCAACCACACGTACAGGCATCCTGTTGGTATCTCTCCGGATGCGGAGGGTGTTCCCGCTGCTGTCCGTCACTGCGGTCACATCCTCCTCATTGCTGAGAGTGAAGGACAAAACAATGTGAAAGTTTGCGATGGGCATGTTGCTACTGCAGTCACCTTCAGGTATGACACGAATTCTTGACCACACGCACTGACCTGTAGCTGAAGTTGTATTTATAGTCTCCAGTGACCAGAGACATGGTGAACTGGTGAGTTCCATTCGCATCAAACACATAGAGCTCTTGAGAGGCTGGAGAAGCCACTTCATAGGAGCTCGGACCTGAAGCTAGAGAGCCTAAAGACACAGACAAACAGACAGCCAGTCAGTCAGCCAGTTACAGTATCTTCCCAGGACCCATTACAGTTAGCCATGCTGCTTTTTTTTAATGTTGTTTTTCATTTCTGACAACATTAGTATGCCCACTTTGTGTGTGTGTGTGCTTGATATACACACCAGTCGGTGGTTGGTTGCGTCGTATGGCTCGAATGCGGATGTTTCCCAGATCAGCCACGTACAGTGTCCCATCCGGAGACACCACCAAAGACGAAGGACAATTAAGCCTTGCGTCTTTGGCGTAGCCGTCTCCTGTCTGATAGCAGTCACAGTTGGCATCGTTCTGCAGGACAGAGGGAGGCAGCGAGTGAGCGGTGGAGAACAACACTACACGAGTAAATGAACTTCGTACGTGTCAAGGAAAGAAGAGATGAGATGTGGGCATGACAAAAAATCAGGAGAAAAATGCTTGTTAGTCCATTCATGATGAGCAGACACTGCCTGTCGTCACTTCACTATTGTAACATACTGTACTGGGATCAGATTCCTTATATTATATGTGGAATTTAATCCCCGTGATTCCTTGACTGCTTCACATTCATTTTGAACTTGGGTTTGTTGAGCTGATGGACAAAACAGCTGTATTACGACCATATCAAGATGAAGACGTTACACTGATATGAAAGAAGGAGCTGGATGGAAAACGGCACTCCTCTGTGTTAACTCATGTATATGTGAAGCAGCTGTGGTGTGTTACCTTGCAGTCACAGTCAGACAGCGCTCCAGCTAGGTGGGTAATTTCTCCATCAGTCGACACCTAGCGAGATGACAGTCAGATACAGACATTTGAAAACCAGGGACACACAAAAACAAGAACTGACCTGCTCTTTCTCAGAAAACAAAAAGATACACTCAAAGCATTCAGTAAAATCATTTGACTAATGTGTCTGCATCTGGGGATTGATTCAGACCACAGACCTTAATGACATGTCATCCCTAAAAAAAAAGATCCTCTTACAATAAAATAAGATAAACTAAGTAATACTGACACGGGCTGATGGTCAGGCAATGCTTTTGGTTAAATCTGAGGGTGGAGGAGGTACATCTCAGCTCTGCCAAGTGCCAACTGATGTATTGTCAACCAGAATATTGTCACAACTACGACCAACGTGGACAGACTCTCAAAGCTGTGCTTTCTTGTCAGGGAAACTGATAATCAGGAAATTATGTATCCTGAGGATCACCTGTCGAATGCGGTGGATTTTCTTCTCATCCGTCTCTGCGATATAGAGGACTCCGCTGTAGGACAAGGCTATGGCTGTAGCTCCCTCTAGCATGGTCTGGACCGCTCTCTTCCCCATAGTATATTCTATTCCAGGCACCTGGCAGTGCATTGGACGACCTGCCACGATACGGACCTGAACACACACACACACACACACACACACACACACACACACACATACATATATGGGTGTCAATGAACAATGATTTAGTAACACTGTGTATTTTTAGTTTTTGCAAAGAGGGTTGAGGCTATTTCATTTATTGGTATTTCTTACGTTACTTGAAAAAGTAATAAATCCGAAAAGTAGCACATGCTGTAGGACATTTGTGAAACATGCACAGCTGTTAATGTGGGTTCAGACGGTACCTGTCTGTTTTCAGTGATCTGGAGGACAACGTTGTTGTCGAGGACATAAATGGAGTTATCCATGGGGTTGATGGCTAGATCTGTAGGCCATTCTAAACGAACCTGGATAAAGAGATAAAGAGAGTGTCACTTCATGCTACTCTGACTCTGTATAGTGTCAAACTAGACTGTATTTTGCTGTCTGATGCTATTGGTTCACACATTGATATACAGTGTAGTGCTTGTTTGAATCCTGCCAACTTTCTTTGTCTGAATGACCTCTGAGCTGTACCAGTGCCCATGGCCTAATGCAACTGTTCGATAGAGACAGATGTTTTAAAAAAGATACATAAAAACTTTTATGATCCCAGAGTTTAACGTCACAGCCCACTGTGAGGTCAAGTCAAGACAAAAAGACACGAACAGGCACAGCAATCCCTTCAGAAAAAGTTGCTGAAGGCCAGTTGAACCTGACAAACTAACATTTTGGTGCTCCTACCGCCGCTGCTCCCAGCCAGCAGCTTTTCGACTGAAATATAAATCTACTGCCTTTGCATGAACTGTTTTGTGACATTATATTATCTATAAACACAGTACTGGTCTCCTGAATTTCCACATGGTTTAAACGTTGATGTGAGATGATCAAGCATTAAAGCAATTTACAAGGAGTAATACCATTACCCATTACAAAAGCTGTCTGTAAAGCACGTAGTGCTTTCATATACATATGATAGTGACTGTATAGTTATAAAAATAGAGCAACATGAATCTATGGAAAGAACTATAAAACCTGACAATGTGTGGGCTGCCAGTTCATTGTTTCCACAAGTGAACTCAGGAGGTCAACTAGATATCTGCTAGAAGTCAAACTGAGTTAAATCCAGCAGAGAAGGACAGGCGGTCAGAGTTCAGATGACTTCAGCTCTGCAAGAAATTCTCTCTACTACGCTGCCCGCAAAGCACAGCAATGCTCTCTCTCTCTCCAACCCCCCCCCCCACCCCACACACACACGCACGCACGCACACACACACACACACACACACACACACACACACACACACACAAAGACTCAAGCATCTCAAGTATTAGACCTTACAGCCTAATAAGAGTGCGTGTATGTGGGTGTTCTTTCCATTCTGAAGTCCATGTCATGTATTTGCATTCTCACTGAAAACAAGGGGTGAAAACAGAGAAGTGAAGTACTCTCCCCTTCTTCCTCACTTTTGCTTGCTTTTTTTGCCTCTGTCTGACTTTCTCCAATAAATTGAGATAAAGTCAGTAAATGTCACCATATCTGAATCCATGCCTTGTTAAGATTTAAAGGGCTTTATTTTTTTCTGACAGTACATCAGAGCAACCTATCAAATGAATTTAAAAGCACCCACAGAGCCTTGTTTTAACTCTGCTTTGCCTGTTTTACAGTGGTGTCTCCTATGAATCACATAGAAGTCCAACTAGTTTTGCAATACCCATTCAGGTTATATCTATATCTAATTTTTCACTATAGTAACAAATTCCAGGAAAGCAGTCAGGCTGGATAGATGGATGTAGCATATTCAGGTACTCTTTGCATGTTACCTGTCTAATGTGCATGCTAGTATCGCAGGTCAAAGGTCGAGCAGAGGTCAGATCATTGCTGCCCAGCATGGTGGAGATGATTCCATTACGATCAACTTTCCTGATCATAGTCCCATCCACAAAGTAGATCAAACCATTTCTATCGACCGCAATCCCTGCAGGGAACAGGAACAAAAAACACACTCAGTTCAGCATTATCATCCTGGATTATGATTACATCAACTCCATGACTCAAAGGAGAAAATAAAGGCGAGGTAATTCTCCTGCAGTGGATATACAGCAGATAGTAAAGGACACAGTAAAGAAATAAATGAATAAATGAAAAGAGCACACAGAGCAAAATAACAACATAAAATAAAAGTATCAAACAGATGAGCAAAACAGCAAACCAAAATCAATCAAATATATGTGGATGTGTAATTAATCAACATCAAATTCTGAAAATATTTCAACATATATTGATAAATTGGACATGACATGATATAGGTATATTCAATTATGTAAAAGCTCTTGATTGTAATGAGAGGCTAAATGATTCATTTGCTTTTCAATGTAACTTTCTGAGCTTGATGAAAGAAGCTCAGTGCCACCACTCAGCCAGCGTGACATTTTGTAGAGCAACACTGCATGCCAAAACAGATCCAATTTTAAAGCTTCAGAAGCAATTCTGTCCATGATACGTTGGCCAGCTGGACTTTACATGCCCCTCAGGTAGGAAAAACATTTAGAATTCTAAAAGGATCCATGTTGCTGTAGTGTGACAAACTGTCATCACAAAACCTCTGCAGGCGTCAGGGACTAAGTTGTGGAAGCCATCCTCCCATAGCTGAAGTGTCCCTGTGGTTTACATCAGTTTCTATTTCCACCTGCTACCTTCACAGGAGCAACATGGTAACCGAATGTGTCATCTCCTCCAAAGCTTATTTAATTTAAGGTGCTGGATGTTGGCTTGCAGGGACTCTGCGCCTCCTGTACGATTTTGTTTCTGCCAGAAAGCTTTCTAGCAGAAAGTCTTCAGGAAATTCAAGTGACACAGTATTAAGAACGGCAAGGTAAATGTAGTGAGGAGGTTGTGGTGGATGAATGGGTCCAATACAGGACTCTTTGTGTCCCTTGTGAAACCAAAGGTCAGCAGTGACTTGTTAATATTCGACTATGTTTACATTATTTTCAGTTTTTTTTTTTGTAGTTTTCAGTCCCAGTTTGCTCAGGTTTAGGCAACAAAACTATGTGGTTAGGTTTAGGGAAAAATCATGGTTTGAGTTGATTCCGAACAGTCTGGTTGGATAAATGATGACGAAGTTATTGATGACCATGCTGTAGTATGAGACAAACAGTTGAGATTTGTCTAGATGTTGTCATGTGCAATGAACTTAATATTAAGGGTGTAGATGAAAAATAATAAAAATTACCTACATGCCAATTAAATTTCATCTTTGCTTTTCAGGAGTTGAGTTAAATACAGTGCTGACTTAATTTAACAGTAACTGCTGATTTAGACGTACTGCAATGTCCTTGAAAATGTAAACTAAACTAAATCACGACTTATGTAACCACCACGCATGTAACCAACCATTCAGTGCGCACTAATACTGTGATACTGATTTATTTTGAATATGTCTTCACCCAGACTGGATGCCATGATGTCAACTATTAAAGGGAGGGAGCCTCCAATTTGCATAAAAGAGGGGGCTCCATGACTGTGGTAGCTGCATTCACTTATTGGCAATGAAGCAGAAAATGCAAGGATCTGCTTGAATGGATGTGGAGTTTCATGGAGACAGACAAAATCAGTAATAAGAAATGTAATCCTATGAATGTCTTTCAGATAGCTCCGAGATCCTATAAACCCCACCGCCCAGACTGTGCACATGCTTGTATCCTTTGCCAAGTGCTGGAGGCTTCTAACATTTCAGTGTTCCTCTGAAGCTCTACAAACTGTGTTGGAAGTAGGATGACTTTCAAAGCATAAGAAAGCTGATAAAATGCATACATTCCTTTTTCTACATGTTGGACCAAATCTGTGTGAGGACCACATTCCAACTCTCACACTTATGACAAATACTGATCTGAGTTGGCTATGAGTATACAGATGAGTGCTGAGTCTTTGTGCTTTTGTATACATGTCTGAACTACGCCTTGAGAATCCTCCTCAGTGACATCGGTTATGAAACAGGCTGAATGAATAACCACATATCTGTATTTATTTATATTGTGTGTGTTTGTGTTTGCACCTTTAGGTCCCAGTAGCTGTGCCTCAGTAGCTTTTCTTCCATCTCCACATCGTGCTTCATCAAATGGAGGACACTGCTCACCTGTACCAGCCACTACTTCTCCGTTACCTGAACACACACACACACACACACACACACACACACATCATACATTTACTGGAACAGTTTCTATCCTTTATCTCTTTCCCTGCTACATCATGGACTGGATATATATGAGTACACTGCGTTAAAAACAACAACTGAAAAAATACTGACTGCTATAATTTCTAGCAATATGAATTTTTAGTGGGGAAAAGAAGTGCATTCTTACTGATGAGGTCACGGGCACCGCTGAGCATCTTGGGTCGGTAGATCCTACGCGAGTTAGTGTCGGACACATACAGCTGCCCTGTCACTGGGTCGGTGGCTAGATAGTAACGGTGAGCGGGATTGTTGCTATGGAGGGCAGTGGCAGACAACAGACAGACGAGAGAGAAACAGGAGGAACTTGATTTAGTCATGCTGTATCTTTAATAGCCTCAGTGTCTCTGGTATCATTGATGAAAGACTTTAACATTTAAAGAGTAACACTTATGTTTGAACACACACACTAAAATCATCCAAAACTGTACTAGCAATTTTACAAATGGGTTAAAAGCTCATCATCAGCAGAGCAGATTTACAATTTGGGTCCAGCATCATTATGATGGAAAAACTTTCTCGAGGTGATGATAATGAGGAAGTAATGAATAAAAGGAAGGTTGATGAAGTGAAAGCCAAGAAACTGGTGTTAATTTACTGCAAGTGGAGTACTGGGTGGTTGGGGTGTGTGTGTGTGTGTGTGTGTGCGTGTGTGTGTGTGAATGGGAATGAGAGGCAGACTCAGTATGAGAGTGTGTGTTGCTATTTCTGTGTATATGTTTTCAACTATTTTCTCTAGGATTACATGTAAGTGTGATGTATGTACCGTAAATGTGAAAGTGCCTTATAAACACCTTATATATATATATGTATATATATATACACTTACACACACATGCACACACACTGACACACAAAGTAGTATACACACACATATACACATATAGATGCTCTTGCCTCTGGCTAACAGTCTCAGTTGTTGGTGATAATCAGCAGATGATCACAGGCTGTTAATTAAGACAGCTAAAAATAGAGAATCTGTGTGTGAGACAGAAACAGTCAGTGCTGTCTGTGTTTTTCTGTACTTGTGAGGCCCAGACGTGCTGACAAGCATGCCATTTAGTTTCCATTCAACCTTCGTTTAGGTAGAAAAATCCAATTAAGAATGAAACATTTTCAAGATTCAGGATAGGCAGCACCACAGACAAAATCCATGGTGTCAGGCAGAAGTACACAGCAGCAATGAAAACAAACACAGAAACACAGCACTGTAGGAAGGAAGAACTTAATTAAATCCAGTGAATCATTTGGTCATTTGACCTGCCAGTTGTGTCTGAATATGGTGTGAACACAGTCTGTCTGTTTCCACCTGTCTGCCAGACCCATTCTGTTAATTTAACACATTCTGACCATTCTGCCTCCGCTTTCATCATTTTCAACCATGTTAAAGTTTTAATGAGGTTCCGTTTATTTTCCCACGTGACAACAAAGCAACTTGTGCAGATGTTTTGGATGACAAAGCCTATTTATGACGTGTGTGTGTTCAGTTGAAAGCAGAAACACACAGCCTGAGGATGAACTTGACATGGATTGCACTTGATCATATAAAGATGCCAGAACACATTAAAAGATGCGAGTGAACAGGAAATAGACAGAAGCAAGGGCAGCAGGATGGCAGCGTGAGGAGAGGATGTGGGGCACAGGGTAAGAGGATGACAGGAGGAGGGAATAATTAACCAACTTAAGGAGTAAAGGGATGATAAAAACAGGAAGGAATAAATGAAGAATAAGGAAAAGAATGAGGCAAATAAGGAAGGGAAGAATAGCTGTAAAACAAGAAAAAAATGAGGGATGTTGTGAATGAGGAAAGAGAAGAGGCAAGAACTCCAGCAAGACAGGAGGAAATGAAACAGAATGAAGAGTCAAGGTGGTGTGAATACGTAAACATGAAGGAAGGGAAGAAAATAGAAAAAAGTTCAGTGACATGTCTAGTCCTCCTGAGAGGAAATTGTGTTTTAATTAAAAAGTTCAATTTCATTGAAACCTAAATTTGGATGAGTAAAAAAATCCAGTTCAATCATTGTGTCTTGCCATTGGCAAAGGGACTGCTGCTCGGTATGTGTATGACGAGCTATAGAAGAAAACGAACTGGGTTAAGTGTAATTTCAGGAAGGAAAGAGAAAGGAAATGGGACGAGATACTAATATATCAGCCTAAATCACATAGAATCGATAGAGAAGCTGGAACAATCAATTTGATGGTGGATGCATTCTCATGGTAAAGGCATGATGACCCCAGAAAACCTAATTAAACTCAGGATTGACCCACCTGACAAAAGACAAAAGACAGTGCATGTTCATGTTCTGTGAGCAGTAACCACACAGCAAATAGAAGACCACTAAAGAAAAAACACTGCACTGCTTTAGTATTTTCACAGCAGAGGAGTCGTCATCAAGGAAATCTTCCCCATTGTCACATACAACAATGATCGGGAAGCAGAGGGGGGTTGTTGCAATGACTGAAAATGAGATTTGTCACCCTGACGTGAAGTTTCACTGTATCATTCACCAGGTAAACTTTAGTGCATTCTAATTTTCTCATCTTCTAATCTAGATAGAGTAGTTACATTTCCTCCTCACTCACTCACAACCAGTTCCAACAGATGGACAGTGCTTACCAATATTTGCATGTCCACCTGTTAACTCTGAGGACATCAGTGTACATTCAAGAACTCAAGAAGGATTTTCAACAGCATGGGCTGCTTTGGTCAACCCAGAAACCTTTGAGGAGAAAATCTGGCTTTGCCCCTGTTTGAATAGACTGGGATTGAAGAGTTTGAAATGCAGCATATTGAGTGTGAGGGATCTGTGGTGATGTCTAAATTCACAGAGCTTGACCATCCACGCTTACCAGACACGTTTGAAAAAGATGCTATTGGCATTATTCCCCACATTTGGCTCTACCTACATGTGTGAACTGACAGTTTATTAATTAATAACCTGCTTTCATAGATCAGTCCAGGCAACTGACCCTTTAAAGAGCCAATGTTACATGATCTGGACTTTATCAAAACCTCACACAGGGAACCAAAGACAAAGAAATGAACTTTGCAATGCAAAGCTAATGTACATCAACTGATATGTTGTGTTTCGCCAACTATATAAAAGAAAAGTAAGTTTTATTTCAACGTGCTGACTTTGGATGCAGACAACACACTCCTGAACTAACAAGAACTGTTTGTGTATGATGCTTTTATAAAGCACTGATCACCATTTTGTTGTAGTTGACGAACCTATTGTTCAGTGACATTGTTGATAATTTGGGAAACACAGTTACATTAGTCTAGGCCCTCACTTCAACCTTAATGACATATTTCAAAGAAAATTTCTAAGTTGAAGAAGATACGCAAGAGCTCCAGGAAGCTCCAGATGAGAGAAAGCGTCGCATCAGCTGGCCAAGCTGCTATCGTGGGACTGAACACAACAGAGAGCTGTCCACATCAGAGGCAGCGCTGCCTCTCTTCTCCTCCCTCCACAGATCCTCTCCCAATGGCTACACATTAATAGGAATACTAAAGTGGTGTTAGATCACAAATGAGGATTTCCCATCCATCCATAAAGTTCTGATATCTAATTACTTCAGATAATTCTTTGGCTTCCCATCCCTCTCAGCTGCTGAACAGTGCTTCTGATTAGGATATCATGCTTGATCTCGTCTGACGCTCCTGCATTCAGAAGTGCAGTCATCCAATCCTTTTGCTGTATATGTTTCAATTTATTCATGGCAGCATTTATCCTATTATTGGTCACATTCATTTGCTCATTTATATGTATATTTTGCAGTAATTAGTGTGTGTAATTAGTAGTAAGTCTGCTTTCTGCTTGGTTATGTGAGTTTGTGTCTATGAAGCATTATGGTCACTGTACACAAGTGAAGAACTCTGGAACAACCTTCAGACTGAGACTAAATCAATTAATTGGCTACCAATTTTTCCTTTTCAAAGCATGGTGCCCCGAGGTGAATTTAATGCAAGTTGCATTCTTTTAATAATAATGTATACAGACTTCTAAGTGCTTTAAAAAGGTAACTGGACTTGCTTGAGTTGCCTTTGTAAAGCAAAATTGAAGAAAAAAATAAAATAAAAAAAAAAGGATTCCTGACCTCTACTCCAAAAGAAGTAATCATCCTTGAATTAAGTAAAAGTACAAATACATGAATTAAAGTGTGGTAAAAGTCTTTCATTCAGAATTTTACTTGAAGCTGAACTTCTCAATGTTTTTAAATTGAAAATAAATGTGAATACATGTAATGTGAAAGGGATTGCATGTAGCGATGTTGTGACCTTATATATTGGCAGTTATTTCTATTCACAGTGAATTAGACAATCTACATTATGCTAACACATTAAGAACTTTGTTTCATAGTATTTCATTATGACTCTGTCTCTAATTTATCTATGTTTTGTTTAATTTATTATGTTGAAGTAAAACTCAACATGCAAAGATTATTTGGTTGCTACCGGTTACTATTCAGGATGGCTGTCTTTAGTTTGCCTGTGTGTACTTTCACAACTATGAATCACCTTGAAAAAATTTGAAAAGGACTTTAAGGATGGGGCTGGGAGAGGGGAGGATAAAGAGACTAAAATATAAATCAGAGAGAAATAAGGAAGACCAATAACCACGGTCCGGCCCCTCCCTCGATGTCTCTCCTTGCTAGGTCTCCTTGCTAGGGGCTGCTAAAATGATGACTGTGTCGTTCATCTGAGCTGACAACAGAAGAGTCCGCCAGATTTTGTGTGAACACCAAGACAAGTGAAGAAAAGAAGATGAGACTGAGGGAGACAACAAAGGAGGCAATAAAGTGATACGAGTCAGTCTCACTTTGATGGTAGCAAACATCAGGGCTACTTTTTCTCTTTGTTTCTCCGCTTCATTCTTCCCTGTTGGCAGTCATACTGCATCATTCCTGATTAGTAAGTGAATGGATAATTACAGTTTCCAGATGTTATCAATTACTTTGTTAAGTAAAATGCAATCATGCAAAATTAGCTAAAAGTCAGCTTGTTAACAGCTTGAGCCACCCTAAGATACCCATAGTGCATCAAGGTTGATCTCCTTGATACAACCCGACCTTGGGCTAAGGACAGTATATTCCAGTCCAAAAGCTGCCAGGAATGAGTAACAGTGATTGTTTGGGGGGGTTTGTCCTTTGTTTTCTTTTTATAAAGGAGAGAGGTTCTGAAGTAATGTGCAGACTAGGATCTGGTACATAAGCAGCATAACTGACAGTGGAATGAAAAGAAGGTACAAGCTCAAAGGATTAGTCAGTCTTACCTATGTCTGAAATCTTTGTTTCTTTAATACAGTGAAAGCAATGGAAAGAAAACAGAGAAGAAACAAGAGTTAGTAGACAGATTAGTGTTATGACAGAAATCACCTGAAGACAAATTTCCTGGCAAAGGAAAAAGGAACAATCAGAAGTTGCAGTAAAATTCAGAATCATACTTCAGAGAAGTCAGTAGGAAAAAGATTTCAGATGGCTGTTATGGCTGACTAGGAGTTTCTGAGAAATGAGCACTCAAGATTGTGCCGGAAGCACGTTTCTAAATTCAGAGCACTAAAGATGATTTTTCCTTCTAGAGTCAGAGCACTCTTGTATCTTTGAGCACTTTGGCTAAAAAATAAGTATTTGAATGTGAATTATTGTGGGGGCAAAGCCAGTCTGGCCCTGCATCTATCTCTCTCTTCCCTTATGTTTTCAAGCACTGTTTCAAAGTCCTACAAGAGTTGAGTGCAGGAAGGAAAAGATGCCCAGAAAAGACAGGAGCAGAGAGATGAATTCAGATGCTAGGTTTTAATTAAAAACCAAGGACTTTCAAATCAGTTCACTTTCACAAAGGTTTAGGTCACATGTTTATTTTAAAATGACCCTGAGAAACCTGGATGTACAGCTTTACTGTAAAAAACATCATGAGCTCTCTGAAAGCTCTCTGACTTGTGTTCTCTGCATTAGGTTCATTTCTCATTTCATTATATTATACAGGAAAAGATACAGCTTCAATCTAACTGGCCTGGCTCAGTTACACAAAAGACAGAATCACATTGCAATAAAACATTAGAACAGAAACAATTAACAGAAACACGACAACAACAAAACATGAACAGCTACACAGACACTTCAAAGGGAGAGGACTTAGGCGGTGTGAGTACGATGGGACACAAATATGATTTGAATCAGTAGTTGCAGGGGTGTCCTTATTAGAGTATTTACACATATTGGTAAGGTCACTGATATACAGAAGAAAGAGTAAGGGACTCAAAGTGCTGCCCAGTGGAACTCCCATATTATAAGTTATAGGGGGAGATGTTACATGACTGACTTTAACCACTTGGGACCTGTTTGATACGAGAAGATCATCATTACCACAGAAGAGGAAAGTTGAAATGAACTGAGTTCATTCATGTTCAGCAGGATCTGATGGTTCACTGTAAAGCTTGATGAAAATCAATACAAATGGCTCCAGTCACATGACCTTTACTGAGTGAGTGACATATTTGTGGAGTTCACAGTAACAATCAAGCAGAGCAGAAACCATACTGAAAGTGACTGAGGAGGTTATTGCTTTCAAGATAATTGTTTAAGAGAGTTACAGAGAATCTTTTCCAAAACTTTTCTTCATTACTGGGACAATGGATATTGATATTGGAAACTGTGTGGAGGACGAAACAAACCGCGTCACAGCTGTACTGGTGAAATCTCTGGGTTAGCGTTGTGAAGTTCAGTAACACGTATGTTTCTGATTTTTATTAAATGAATTTTACTCTCCAATGATTTTGAGGATCTATACATTTTGACAGAGAGTCTTTGGTTTCAGTAGTTGTAGAATTTCAGAATTTATCCAGCGTAATTTAGTCTGATGAGATTTCACCTTGAAGGCAGTGGCTTATGTTTTGCAGCTTGTCTCCACTTTGTAATAGAACTGAGCCACAATTTAAACTGGATTTTCAAGTGAGGGTTCATTGCTGCAATCAATATCTCTTATTTCAGCATTGACCTGAGGTACTTTTGAATTTAGTAGATGAGATAAAATGGTGAGTATGGCCTCATGGTTTTCATCGTTGCATAAATAAGAGAGCAATCTGATATTACAGTATGAATTACTCCAGACAGTCCATATTTAAAGGATCTATTTGTTAATATGGCATTGAAGACGGAACTGCGAGTGTTACCAATTCCAGTCTGCACCATGTATAATTGATTGGGATCAAGCTTTATTACAACAGCTTCATCATCCTTCCTTCCAGGTCGATCTCACCCAATATGACAAGCTTGTGCATTTTTACAGAGTTTTTTCAAATGAGTGTTACAGTAGTATAGTACATTTCCCCAGTGACCAAGTAATATGACGTGTTAGCATATTGTGTTACTGCCAGCTTCTTAGCATTCAGCAGCTAACAACAAAATCAACACGGTTATAACAATCAATACAGAGAATATTAAGTCGGAAACATTGTTGTTCAACACACTCGCCATCAAGAAATGTACCAGCCACTTCACTGGTGGCTAAATCAGCAAAAAAATGACAATTACTATCATAAATTATGTTCTAAACAGACGCATTACAAAAAAGTGTAAATAAAGGTTACGCCTGTGAGACACAGCTGAGGTCCAGGCCTGCACGGAGCTGGTGCAGGCAGACCTGCATAGATTAAAATGAGAGCTTGTTGTCAGCTTGTCAGCAAAATTATTGTCAAAAGCAATCATAAGGTAGGCAAAGTAATGTTGCCATAGAGACCAGGTTTTGCTGAGACTATAGTAGCAATAGCATTATTATTACAAACCATTACGGACTCAGCAGAGAAGCCCACGCAATCACCCAAAGAGATAAATCAGATCTTCAGAGATTGTAATGCCAATCTATACTCATCAGAAAAGCACATCAATTCATTTCTTAATAGCACTGATTTGACAGAGCTTAGTAAAAAAACAAACTCTCCACTGCCCTCAGTCTTATGCCCAATAACAAAGCAACAGGACCCGATGGCTTCCCTGCTGAGTTCTATAAACACTTCTGGTGCTGCTCTTCAACAGACTGATAACTGAAATACAACAAAATTCAAGACCTCCAGCAAATATGAACACAGCTACAATTTCACTCCTGTTTAAACCTAGCAACGACAAAACCTTAGCCACGAGTTACCGGCCACTTCTCTCCTCAATGTGGATCCAAAAATCATCACCAAAGCACTAGCTCACAGAATAGAAAAAGTAATCTCATCCATAATTCACTCGGATCAAACTAGTGACATAAAAGGAATACAAACTCCCAAGCTAGAGGTAAGATGGGGCCCAAAAAATCCAGCCCAACCCGACCCAGGCTCGCGAGTATTAAAGCCCGACCCAGCCCGAGCCCGACCAATTAACGTGATTTGCAGGCCCGAGCCCGAAGCAAACCCAAAATTTCATATTTTATTTGTGAGGAGGAGGGAGGAGGAGGGGTGATTTATGATAACAAATTAAAGCCTGTCTTTTGTAACGAAATCTAAGTTAAACAAGACTGTATAAACATTTACATCTTTTATATTTCTGTGTCTGCAGAGGTTACATTAACCGACAATTTTCCATCATTGACGGATTTTTTTAAGAGTTGACGGGAAAAATTTAAGGCCGTCCGTCATTTTGACGGGTTGAAAATTGGGCCATAAACCACAGCAGCAGTACGTCCTTAAGAATTTAGCGCGGCACTTTAAGAGAGAGAGAGGCAGAGAGACAAAGAAGAACAATGACGGATGGATAATAGACAGAGACGCAAGTTTTATCAGCGCAAGTTTCTGTAGCATTTTCAACAATCAATTTGAAGCTTTTCCACACCTCACTCTTACCGGTGGGTGTTTGCCTTTTCCATTCCCCTGTCTTTAGTTTATCCTTCACTTCTTGCTGCTCCATATCGGGGATACCAGCAGGTCAGATGCGGACTTGCGGAGGGGAAGAATTTTAAGAGGGCGACGTTCACGTGCGCAGAGCATGCTCTGCGGCTCCTGTTTAGCCTTCTCTGTTTTATCCAAATTATTTATTTTATAACAAGTATTCCGTAGTTTAGTATCGTTTTAGTATACATTTTTATAAACATATATTTATTTAAAAAAAAAAAAAAAAAAAGTCAGCGAGAGAGAAGCCCGACCCGACCCGACCCGAACGTAATGATTGACATTTTAGGCCCGACCCGGCCCGAAATTCTTGATCTTAAGACCCGGCTTGGGCTTAAGATCTTACCTCTAACCCAAGCACAACATAAGATTAGTCTCTATGCGGATGATATATTACTGTTCCTGCAAAACCCTTACTCATTGCGACAAGAATCTATTAAACTAACTAAAGCAAATTCCAACATTTCTGACTACCCCCTTAACTGGAAAAAATTCTTCTGTCCTTCCATTACATAATAACAGCTGGGATGTGGCAGCCCACACACCACCTATCCCTCTAAACATAGGTCACATCACAAATTTAGGCATTAATGTTTTCCCCAGGCTGACAGAGCTGTTTGGACTCCTTACCTCTCAAAACAGTAAACGATGACCTCCACCACTGGATGAACCTTCCACTATCCATTATGGGCACAATGTCGAAAAAGAAATAATCTATTCACAATAATCCCAACCCAACCCACACTCTCCTGTTTCAAATCTCTAGATTTTTTTATCTCTAAATTTTACTGGAAAAACAAGACACCAAGAATCAAACTGGCAACTCTGCAAAAACTGAAAACACAAGGAGGACTTGAAGCACCGAACCTTTAACATTACTCTCTGGCAAATCAACTTGAGTACATATTCAAATGGATCCACCCAAATTAATCAGGTCACATGCGGCTAGATATAGAACAAAGAGTTTGTAAAGATATTCATATTTCAGATTTACCTTTTCTCAGTCAATCTATTAAACATCTATTAAGCATCTCTGACAGCCTGGTGGGAATTCCACAATATCACAAAGACTACTCTTCCACCATATAATTTTCCTCCCATCTGGGTCAATCCTGACTTTCTTCACAGCAACAAACCAATTTCAGCATCTCAAACGCATGGTCCATAACAATATGCCGGTTTCATTCCCCCCACTTGGTCCAGAAGTTTGGCATCTGGAGCAATCAATTCCTGCAATATCTGCAACTTAAATGATCTATTCAAACAAAATGTAACATCACAGCCATGACCTTCCTCCCTCTAGCTCAGAGTTAATTAACATTCCTTCCACATACACATACATACATGCATACAAGAAGAGGAATAGGACAAAATGACAAACAATGGGGAATGGGTAGAAAATCAATTAAATTATTGCAAAATGAAAAAATAAACTATGTTCTACTAAACAGACCCTGCTGACCCCTTCTGGGGTTCCCTGACAGCGCCCTGGTCTTGCTTCACTACCAGTAGATGATCATTAGTGGGAGTAATAGTAGCAGCAACATTGGAAGCAGCAAAAATTATGATTAGCATTAGTGCAGTTCCATTTATTTCGTATTAAGTATTTTATTTTATTTCTTTACTTATCGCTCTTGGTGTAGCTTCCTTCCTGTAGTTCTCTTAGTTCTCTCTTTCACCCATCCACCCCATACAACTGAGCTCAGAATGCACACACACACACACACACACACACACACACACACACACACACACACACACACACTATACTTTTGCTCTTATTTTGGTGAAAGTAACACAAAAGTAGTGTAATCAGCAATGCATTACTCAACACTTAGACTGTAATATTAGTAACTAATTACTTTCAAATGACAGTAGCTAGTAATATGTAATACATTACATTTTGAACATAACATTGACATGTAAAATTAACAACCATCTCCAACGTCTCATTTTCAGTTTCAATTTATGTTATTGAATGCACATATTTCTGACTCCCATAAAAGGCAACTCCATCAGTGCAGCGTAGTCACTATGATATACAGGGTAATTTTCTACTGACAGGAACCTGAGCTGCAGCAGCCATCCTTCCTTCCTTCTTACCTCAGCTCCATGACACTGGTAACATTCCCAGAGGGGAAGATCCTCCTGATGTAGTTGAAGTCCCCAACAAAGATGCTGCCATCTGCTCCACAGGCCAGAGCCAGGGGCGCCAGCAGCTTGTTGCCCTCTGCCTGTCCATTACAGCTGGGGCAGGAGATACTGCGGCGTCGTCCATTTCCTAGGAGAGGATAATGAAATCCATTTTTAATGATTGCAACAGGTGGTTCTGCTCTTTCCACAAAACACCATTGTTTACCATTCAAAAAAAGGCTTCAAAATATGTACATATGGGCACTTCCACTTCCAGATAGTGTGAACGTCCAAACAGGCATGGGGCAAGGATTTCAATTTTGGCTGGGCCTTTTAATTACAGATGTGAAAATTTAGCCTTCATTTGGCGGTTTCCAAATGGTGCCTACAAAGGCATTACACTCAAAAAGGAAAGCTGAACACTGGCAGCTAAAAAGTGAGACAGAAAATGTGTCAGACCAAAAGTAGCGTTAGTGCTGACAAGGACTACAGGGCATCAGGAAATGATTCCAAAGTGGAAGAAAAAGGTGAACAAGTAGCAGTTTTTCTGAAGGCCACTTGATTTGGCTGACTGTTGATTTTTTTCCAAAAAGTCTTAAATTCCATGAGTGAACAATTTATAATATAATAATAATTTATTCATACAAGAATGCATGATATTAGATTACAAGGTGTACAAGAAGGTGTGTTTTCTGGGTCTCATGAGATTCCTGTGGCTCTCACAATTATAACTTTGGAACAAGACAAACAAAATTAAGAATCATCCAGCAATGACATGATCAACACTGAGCACAAATGTGCTGGTCTTAGAAGCTCAATCAAGTCAATTTTAAGTGAATCTGTACTTACCCATGATGCTGCTAATGACAGGCGGCTGCTGGGAAATGAAAATGTTCTCACCGTTGCCCTTGTACAGTATACCTGGTGGACAAAATATGCAAAGATAAGAGAAAGGAAGGTATAAAGAGCACAGAGCAGATTAGCCACACTAATTGCACTTACTGCATTAACGTCTGTGCTGTCATTGAGAGCATGGGTACATTAGAGGTGAGCTTTTAACACAGATGTTAAGGCAAAATGCACTGAAATATAGCATAGATGTGGTCCTTTTCTTAAAAACCTGTGCATTTGTAGGTCGTGGTAGGTAGATGATGTGCATCCATGTTTTACTTGACTCAACTTAAAGTGGAGACAGGCAACTTCTCAAACGCCCCTAATGTTTCCAAGGGGTATTACTGTTGGCGCCACTGTTGCAAAGATAACCTGAACACTTTCAGTTTTCCTCACAGCCTGGAACTACCAACAAACATAGACATACTGCATTTGCTTCCAAATTTCCATGAACAGTCAACACCACGTTGGAAAGAAGAAAGAGGAAAGAAGCATATTCACTGAAGTAAAATTGTCATCATTGTATATGGAATAATAATATGGTTTGAGCAAACAAGTAACTACAGCAGAGGTTTGCCTGGTGGATGGGGGGATCAAAGAAAACATTAGGAGAAAAAGAGCAGGTTTCTTTATTCATTCTGTAATGGAGACACAAAATTGCATAGTGAAAGAGTTTTACAGACAACCCGTTCAAACGCTGATGGTACCATTATTCCATAGCCATTACATTTTGCAACAATCGTTTACTTAATAATGATAAGTTAAAGCAAAAAACACTTAGGTAGAAATTGAATATTGAATTGTCATCTAATCCAATTCATGGAGCACCAGCATATGTGCTCATTTCATGAAATGTCATGCACTTTTCACTGCACAAATGACCTAAAAAGAATGTTTAGAACAGCACTGCTTCACCATCACCCAAAACTCATCCCCGAGACTATGGTGTGTTCCATAAAACCAGACACTTGAAATCATGTCATCATTCACTTGTCTGCTCAATGGTGCTGATGAGGTGGAAAATGTGTGTTCCTGTGTGCATGTGTCTGCATCCTCTGGGGTTTTAGGCACCTTGGCACCATAGAGCCCTAGCCAACCTTTTTCAACACTAGATTAACTGTGTGTATATGTGAGTGCTGCATCAATACAGCATACACACATATATGTGGGTAAACTGCCCAGTGCTGAGTTCTAGTGAAGTGTTTTAGTGACATCTTTTGGTGACATGTAAAGTGAGTGCTTGTCCAAACAGGCGTATTTCCTACTACAGATTTTGGGGCAAGGACACTACATTTATATAGCACCTTATCATACACAGAGGTTATTAAACATGCTTTACAGACAGAGAGAAGGAAAAATCAGTAGATTTAACAGATAAAAGTAAAACAAAAAATAAGGTGAATACAGATAAGCTTAATAAAAGTAGAGACATAATTGAAAGTACCAGAAAAGTGACCAGTTAAAAGCAATGTACAAAAGAGCAGTCTCTAGTTTAGTTTTACAGCTGATGTCAGCAGTTGGCAGCATAATGGCTAAAATAGACAACGTTCAAATTCAGCACATTTGGTTTGAATTCTGGGCATCACTAGTTGACCAGTCCCTGCAGATCGAAGAGATCTACGTGGCTTGTACTCAGCAAGCACATCTATATGTAGCCCATATATTTTGGGATCAGACCATTTAGTGACTTAGAGAGAGAATAAGAATAAGTAGGGCCTTTAGATCAATTCTGTATTCATCAGTGCAAGGAGAGTTTGTGAAATGTGTTCTCTCTTCTTCGTGTTTTGTTGTTGGTGTGTCGGCCAGTAAGAGGTGCTTTACAGTAGTCTTAGTTACAGGAGATGAAAGTGTGAATGATCTTTTTTAAATTTTGCTTGGACACGAAGTCTGTCATTTTAGGTATGCTTTTAAGATGCCAGATTGATAGTTTTGTTACAGGTTTGATGTTGTCACTGAAATTGAAATCCTCACCAAGGTTAACACCAAGATTTTGAACATTGGTAATAGTTTTCATGATCTAGAATCAAGGCGGGCACATAGCGGCAGCCTTCCTTCTGTATTGTCAAGAAGGATTATTTTAATCTCTATTTAACTGTGTTGTTGCATCCAGTTGTATACCTTCTCAAGGACTGTACACAGCGAGTCTTTACCATATTAATTTGGTGAAAGCGCTATATAATACTGGGTATCATCTGCATAGTTATGCTAAGTTACCTTGTACTCATGGAGAATTTCACTAAGAGGAAGCATATAAAGGTTCAATAGGAGGGGTCCATGCATCAATCCTTGTGGGACTCCATACATCATGACTGTTCTTTCAGATTCACAATTGCAGATACTGTATCTCCCATGCCTCCAAAAGACCCACCTGACGACCATTCCGGAGAGCCTCACTCAATATTCCACTCTATCGAGAAGTGTTTATAATGCATCGATCATCAAATGCTGCAGTAAGATCCAATAACATCAGGACTGTTAGACTGCTCAAATGTTTGTTTAGGCGGATGTCATTCAAAATCTCTCTGAGAGCAATGTCAGTGCTACAAAGTGGGCTGAAACCTGATTGAAACTCAAATATGTCATTCACCTGCAAGAATTGGTTTTCATTAGAATAATCTTGCTTGGCGTTGTTTAGTATTGAAACGCAAGCTCCTTTTCAGGTGTATACCTACAAATAAGTACACACACTAAGAAAAAGACTTTGAAACAGCTTTTACACCATCACAATGTAACACTACAGCTGTATGATTGAAATGGCAGTGGGGAACACATCTAACCTGTAACTGGTATGTTGCCAAAGTTTCCATGTCTGCAGAGTGGAACCTGAATGGAAAACTAGTACTCTCATATGTTGATAGCCATTTTCCAGGTGTTGTATTGAGACTTATCTTTACATAGTTTAATATCTGTTGTGTTGTGTGGCTCTGAAGATCAAAAAAAATATAACTGTGCATTTTTATTTGTTATTTTTATTGTAATATGTACTACTACTGTATATTGCTCCACTTAGGTAAGGTGAGGTAAATTATAAAAGCACCTGAGATTGAAAAAATGAAAAAGAGGAGATATAAGCAGAAAGGTGGAAAGAACAGAGGATGACAGAGGACAGACAATGAGGTGAGAGGAGGAGAGAGGTGTGGGTTGGGTAACTTGAGAGAAGGTTAATGTGAATGAGCGATGAGAAGATGAACAGAGGAAAAGAAAGGGATGCACTCATTCTTCAAAGTGAGACATCAAAGAGGAACCTCCTGTGGTGAGCTGAATTATTAAAACTCTGCTACCATCTTGGAAACCAGCATGCATTACACTCTGTCTGTCCATCTGTCTGTCTCTCCGTCTGTTTGTCTGTCTGTCTGTCCATCTATGCCATATCATACTGTTTTGACTGGGATGGAGGTTGATGTGCAAACCCTGATGTATTCTGTGATTTATGATGATGATTATGATGATTTATGATATCGATATCGTTCAGGTGACCATCAAAAGGGACCCCTGAAGTTGTGCAGTTGCATCCGACCACTAGTTGATGCTGTATGTCTGTGGCTTATGACGTTTTGATGTTTGTTATTATTGTGGAAGAAGGATAACAATGTTGTGGTCCATGGAGTCCAGAGGTGGCTGTGTTCGAAGTCCGAAGTGTTGTTGAGACGTTATTGCTTGAGTGAGGGCAGAACACTATCCAGCGATTAAAGTCTCCCAAAGTGAAAACAAGGGACTAGAGGTATTTACTTTGCATTGGCTCAAGGTTGTGAGCTCAGCTGTAACTTTGGTGTTAGCACATAGTGGAATGTAAGCTGACCACAGTAGTAAACCGGTGACTGAGGTCAGAGCCTGTCTGAGCCACTGACCTCAACTGGTGCACTCATGAAAAGACCACTGCTCATCAATCAATTCAAAAGAACAGAGTGGGTGTCTGATCCAATATATCACTGAGCAGCATGTTGAAGGAAAATTAAAGCTCAGAACTACTGTAAATCTGCTCTTACATTAAAGTATTTAGACACAACAGAGAGAGAGATAGAGAGAGTGAGACAGTGAGCAACTGTAATTAGTCTGTTATTATCCTATTATGGATGTTGATGTTACTGCACCAACAGTTGTTAATGTAGATGCAAACCTCAATGTATCTTTCCTGTCCTGTTCACCCTTTATCAAATGTCTCAGAGAGGCCTGTCCTGGCAGACGACTGGTCTGGTGTGAAATGCATTGATGGCAAAATGAATGACACCACCTGTGCTTTGTTGTAACACAGCTTCCACTGTACATGCTGAACAAAGGCAACTAGTTAAAATGTTCATACATGAATAAATCATTTAAAGCAATGCCCAGTATATGACCTGTATTACTGTACATGCACCCCATATAGGCTAGGATAGTTTATTAAGGTTCTCAAATTATAATCTAACTCATCTAAATCTATTCTGTCAGTTTGACGCTTGAGTCTATCCAACAGTACTTAAATGTATGTCTGTGGATATTGCCTGTAGAAAAAGTGCACCATGACTCAGAGAGTGATAAACAAACTGTGTGTTTGGTGAACTCTTAAGGCCTCAGTATGCATAAAATAACGGGCTTGTGAGATGGTCTAACAGCATCTGAGCCATCCTTCTGATGACAGAAATCAGGGGGATGGCTACATCTGACAATTGCTGTACCTCCCTGAAAAAGACAAGAGAAACCAAATGGTAATTGTGTTTTCCATCCACCTGTTTTTCCACATTTGTGGGAGACATTCGAAATGGGCTGAGGTGTAAAAGATGGCATACGGATAAAACAACATGTGACCAAGTGCAATGGAAACAGGCTTGGTGAATAAATCGTGACGCTCATGAAGTGTGTGACTTAAGCTTCACTTAAACTTCTGTTGGCACTGGCCAGACGAAAACATTGGACCAATAAACAAACCGTAACATCGCTCATTAATGCAGAAAACAGGAATTCCACATTTCCATTATGTTTCCACACGGTTTTCCACCGTTGGAGGTTTGATTAGTGCTCATTTGATAACATCACCTCAGTGTGCCCCCTTCCTCTGCAGTGCCTTATTGGCACCTGGCTGTAGAATTAGTGCCACAAACTGTTTATCTCAACGAACCATCCCCTAATATTCACATAAAAGTAGTGATGGATAGAAACCTGGCTTGTGTTTGACGCTCTCAACTTTTCTTTTTTCATTCTTCACCCAACTATTCCTTATCAAATACCACAATTATATCAATCCGTTCTACTTGCAATTATGTTTAAATCAACCATTGTGTGTTTAACTTAATGTATTGCTGACTTATTTATCGTTCCTTGCTGTTTTTACTGACACTTCTGCTATTGCACATGTGACACCCCAGATTTCCCCACTGTGGGATTCATAAAGTTATATCTTATCATCACTGCTTCTGTCATTTTTCATGATCAGGAATGTCTTCGAGGAGAGACTGTCCAAAGTGTTCAATTTGTCAAATTGTAAGTACAAAGACATGCAGAAGAAGACAAGCTTCTTGGAAAGAGATCCACGAAGCAGTGTGATGGAGCCAGGCAGAGGTCATGACAACAGGACTTTGAGTGTAGCCATTTCTAACAGCACTTTTAGATGTGGTTAGAGAACCACGTCAATATTTTAGAATCGATTAAAACTACAGTGTATCTTTGAGAGAGCTGACATATTCTGCTATGATTTATGCATCAATATACTGTCTTATTGTAGTAGATCTCTTTTGTGTGACATGGTGTAAGTGCTGTTTCTCAGGATTTTCTGACAGGGCTACAATTGTGAGCCATTTTTCTGGACCCCTTCGCAATAAATGCAATCAAAAGTTCTTCAAACCCAGCATGATATATTGCTGTAGGTCGTTCAATTTCATATCAGTTGGTTCCCTTCTCATCCAGCTATCTCTATTTTCCTCTCCCTCACCTTCTCTCTATCCTCCTTTCTTTCTCTCCCTCTTTCATCTCTCCCTCCATTAGTAGGTGCTGATTGATCAACAGAGGCCAAGCCAGGGTTCCATTCATGCTGTGCTGTGGTCTTCACAGGCAAGCAGCTAATGTGTGTGTATGTGTGGTAATGTGGGGTGAATAGAGAGAGAGAGAGGAACATTGAATTCTCCTGCTGTGTTAAAAGAGAGGGCAGTAAGGCTTTCTCACACAGCTTTCTGTGTGTGTGTGTAAATGTATGCATTTGACCTTGATTTCCAAACTCTCAATCTCAGAACCTAGCTACATGCACTCTTAAAACATCTGCTGAGGGCCCTGACACGCCGATCTGTTCTCCTAGCACCAACAGGGCCAGACTGATGGAAACAGTTCTTAGCTTTTTATCTTTAGTAAAAGCCTCACAGTGTATTCATAACTCAAAAACAGTGCAGACAGAAACAAACCAGCCAACATTTTTAATGCCACTGTGAACTGCCACATGCTTGGAAAAAGAAATGAGAAAAAATGTGTTCAACACCTGGTTACTCTGATGATACAAGAAGAAAGGAATACTGATTGAACTTCTGTCTATCACTGACTGCTTCTGATGCCAATTCAACAACAAAAGATGAGCATCAACCCATGTCAGGTGTGGTCAGCCAAACTGACTTAGTATCTCAGGACTGTAACACACACACCAAAACCCAAAAGTAATTTTGATATTAACTTCTACTCATTGAGAGTGAATCTAACTGATAAATTTGTCTATCATTTCTACCCAGTCAGACACACTGACTGTCACACATACACACTCAGAATAGACACGAGTTAAAGGGAGTCATATAATAATTCACACATATACATACAGCATGCACAATGTATGAAGCCAGTTGAACAATGACTGTAGGTTGTTGGCACTGGAGATCAAATGACCTTGAGCCAAACAGTGGAATACACTTATACAATATTTAAAAAGATTTGTTTTCATGACCAAGGACGAACTCTTTCAGGTTTGAAAATTATTTTACTTGAACTTGAACTTTGCCCTCATCTTGGCTGATGACAGGGGTAAGTGGAATGGATTTGCAACCACTTGCATTTTTTTTTTTTTTTGCCTGGTTCTTTTACTTACTGCAATTTAATTCATAACATATCTGGGAATAATTGTGATGGTGATCTCTGAATTTCTGCTGTCCTAAAGAGTTGAAGGTGAGTGAATGTTTTCATAACTAAAACCTATTACATGTGAGGTACCCCAAGGTAGCGTACATGTCACCCTGTTTTTCTTATTTTTTTTAGTTAATTCATTTTGCACATTATTACATTACAGCATACTAGTGGTTGTACCTCCCACATTACCTCCCACTTTATAAACAGAGGTCTGGATTACGACTTCCTTCTCTTTGTCTCCAAACACCTTCACCCTGCTTGAGTGTATGCTGTGTCTTTTAAATAACTTTCAATGTTTTTCAGTTTCTTTCTATCAACTGGCATTATAGCATTTTTGTGACAGTTGAAAATGGATAATCTTTAATCAATTAAATGATATTATGATGAAGTACGTATTGGTTTGGTTCATCATCATTTGGAATATTTATGGTAATTTAATGTGCAATATTTAAATTCATTTAAAGGCAAGATATGGTCATTTGTTTCTTTCTTTGTTTAGAACCATGGCAATCATCATAACAGCCATCATGACAATCATCGTTGTTCATAAATAAACTGCGCAATTGATTGCAATCCTTCCCTTTCCTGCTGGTACGTGGCTCCAGTAGAACTTTAAATCATTCGCATGAATATTAAGTATGAAAAATAGTCTGTGTTACCTTGGATGCTTCCTGAGTCAGTGTTTGCCATGTGGACAAATACTGCTGAAGTCTATACATGTAACTGATGAGGAAACTAACACTTTATTAAGACAATGACATTTCTCAATTTCTCAACAAAGAGCTAGGTCCTCCACAGGGGCTCGCAAGGTGACTACCAGAGCAAGAAATAAGAACATAAAAATGGTAAGTTGTTTAATGTTCAGTGACTTTTGACTTTCTCATGTTCTCTGGCGCAAAGCACTAAAGCACCCCAACTGTGGCTGAGCTGCTTAGTGTCGGAAGAATAGAGTGCAGTACTACAACTACCAGGCAGCTTACACTCACCCATCTGTCTCTCTGCGCACACACTGAATGTGAATACACAGACAAACATGGCATTAAAAAAACTCACAAGTACACTTGAATGGAAATGACACGCGTGCACACAGACATAGTGGAAAACACAATGCATGCACTAGGAAGCGGATCGTCACCCTTCTGCCCCTGAAACCCCTCCACACTCTCTCTCTTTCATCCGGTCTTATCTGAGCTGTTCAGCAGTGCTCACTGCTCAGCGCTCACAGATCACACAACACGAAGTGTGTGTGTCAGTCTGAGTGCATGCATGCGTGTGTGTGAAGGTATCAATAACCTCTGCATCAAATCCAGTGTGTGCTGCTTTCCCTGCCTCACTCTCTCTGCTCGCTTCCTTTACTTTCTTAAAATCCTGTTTATCTACGTTTTTTTATTTTTTCAAAATTATCCATATCTCATTCATCATGGTTTACATGACAGGTTCATTGAGATTTTACTCAATGTTTTGTTCTTTGCTTAATGATGAGAGGACTATTTTAATAATGAACCATATTGTCAGAAATTTGTTTTATCATGGTGGTTATTTTGTTGCATTATGCTATTTCATAAATGGCATTACTCCTTAAAATATTTACTGTACTGGCATTAAACTTCTTCAATTAGCTTCTTATTCTTTTCATGCAACAAAATATCCAAGCTTGATGAAAAAATGGTTCTGCTCAAAAAATCATTATCAATGAATCACCAATTCATTATGTTATTCAGTAAGAATCAGAGCCAGTCCAGCCCCCACCTCCTCTTAAAGTGCTTGTGTGACATGACACAGCTTCTTAGAACTTAATGTCACAAAGACCAGGGTGCTGTGTCATAGGAGGCAATAAGAGAACAGGCAATGCCGATCCTACATACAAGCCAATCAGTATGAAGTGGAGCAGGTGACTTCAAATGTCTGGGAGCAGTAATAGACAATAAACTCACCTTCCAGACAATAAACTCACCTTGTCGATGTTGACTACATTTACAAGAAAATAATACAGCTGCATTATCCTTTTCTGCAAAGCACATCACAACCTCTTCTAATATTTATTTATTCAGTAAGTGCTACTGTATATTAGGTATCATTGTGATGGTTATGACGGCTTCCATGCCAATGCAAGAACAATCACTTTCATTATTGTCTCTTAACACTTGGTCATTTTAAGATTTCATCTTACCTGAAAGTGTAATTATGATGTATTTTTATATATTGCTGTGTATGGTGTGCCAGGGCCAAGATGAATTTCCAATTCTATGTACATTTAATGGATAATAAAGCAATCTTAATCTGAATCTGAACATAAGAATTTTGTTTTTCTGTTGAAAAAGTACTAAAGCAGGAAGACATGAAGTACTCAACCACCTGTGACATAAGGCCTGACCTCCAGCACAGCTGATAGGTACATGAGTTGTTTACATGACATAAAAGTGCATATTTAACTATATTTAACTTCAGTGTGGACAGACAGCGTCTGATGCTATGTGACACTATAGTCAGATGCTCATTTGCTGCTAGGATACAGTGTAATTTGTGTGGAGGATGATGAGCAGTGTGACTATGGTTAAGATGGTAATGTACTTTGGGCATCATGCTGTATGTGCGTCAGTGCTGTAGATATAACAATATGCTGCTCATGTGTCTCCACACAGCATTGATTAGGATGGCTGTCTCAGAGCAGTCCATCCAGGACCAGCTCATTCCCAAACCAAATGCTGGATATACCTTACAGCAGCATCACTGCCAATTTTATCTACAGATAAATATGAATGTGAGACAATAAATCAGTAAATAGGAAAGTAGCTGCTGCTCCCTGTCAGACCATGAAAACAGACAGAAACAATGAATCACTGAACAGTGTCTCACTACCAGTCTGTTAGAAGTGAACACTCAGGCATCTTATTTCCAAATCTAACACATAGCCCCATCCACATCATTAGTGGAGCAACAAGACAAGCTACAAAGAAAATACTGCAGGACTGTTTGATGCTCTCTCTCTCAAACACAAACAGAGACACAGACAAGACGTGTCCACATCGTGTGCTGTTGTCCCAAAAGGACAAACACGCATTGTGCGTCTCAGTACTGTCCCTTCAAGACACAAAATCACACCCACAGAGACCAGCGCACATATAAACAGAAAATCACGCCTGCATTTTAAATGCACACACACTCACACGCACACTGAATGGGGTGACAAGGTGTTGAAAGCCCAAGAGGGCTGCAGGGAGAGAGGGATGCATAGCAATGTGATGGATGGGGTGACAGATAGAGGACAGCAAGGAAGGGAGGGGGGAGGAGGAGGGAGGGGGTTTATGAAGTCAATGTGCCTTTAAAGCTGCAAAATGCATTTTTTAAATATGCATCTATTCTTATATGCACCAGTTCTTGAAGGGTGGGTTATCTTAACGGATTTGTTATCTATTTTCTGTCTTCAAAAATAGGAGATCAATATAGGCAACTCTGGAAAGAGCAAGGAGTTAGAGTAATGCATCCCTCACAAACCAGCTCGTTATAATGTGTAATAATTCTGTATTTAAACAAGGAGCACTCAGGATTCAGTCTGCACTGCTTCACAGTCATGTGGAAATGCACATAGCACATGCGGACCAGGCAGTTAAACCAGTCCACGACTGCTGGCCACTGCAGGAAGCCCAGACCAACCAGCCTTCCACCACAAATCACCAGCTTCTGGCAGGGACTGTATACCTCTGCCTCTCACAAGCTCAGAGGCAATGAATATTAGGAAGCTGAGTGGGGATCCATGTTTTCCCATAGCTGCTGTTGCAAATCCAATCACTAATTTTGTGTATCGTACAACAGTTGTTCTCAGACCGGAGTCGAACAGAGCAATTGCAGGAGGGGCAGAATCAGGAGCTGGAAGGACAGAGGGGGGAGCTCATCGCTGTACGTGTCTTGATCTCTTCACATCTTGATTTGTCATTTGCAAACGAAAACTAATGTAGAATATACAGCTGTTGTTCTTGATGCTGTTACTGTATTTATGTAAATTTTTCTTGCCATTTTCTGAGCAAAAACTGGTCATTTTTACTCGATGCATGCCTCGTGGGGTGGGCCTTTAATTTTTTGGGAACTACTTTTCTACAAAAAGCGATGATTGTGTTTTAATAATGGCAAAATTTCTTGTGGTGGGTTTAATATCAGGTTGAAATGTTTTGGTACAGACAAAGTAGGTTAGTGCCTAAACAGAAATATACTTACTCAAAAATAACTGAATAAAAGCACAAATCCTAACAGGGATCTAAAGGTGTGTAAAAGCATAACAGCATCAGTGAGCCATTCACTTCCTGCACAGTTCTGAGCCATGTCTCGCTTCCTCCTGTGGTTTCTCTCGGGTTTGTGGTGGCAGTGGTTTTGGGATGCTGTGGCGACAGTTCAGAGCCGCTTCTTTTGAATATTTTAAGTTTTAATATTCAGTTGCATAATCTAAAATCATGGTAGCTGTAAATGTAACATATTTCTACCATCCTAGCAATCGTTAAAACACATTTTTCAAGTTGCTTTTGCTTAAATTCCTGGAGATTCAATAAAGGAAGATATGGTGAGAATACACTGCAAGAGTACAAGAAGCAAGCAAGCAAAGAGGGGGGAGGAGACAGGGGAGGAGACAAGGAGGAGGGATTGATGAAGGTCTGAAATGACTGTGTATGAGATGAGAAAGCTTAACTATGCCTGTGTGTGTGTGAGAGAGAGAGAGAAAAAGGGCGAGAGAAAGAGATGAAAGGCCGGCAAAAATACCACTGGGCAGCCAGAGCGAATCCACGAGGCCAACAAGGAACTCACACACACACACACACACATTCACACACCACTGAATTCTTTTCCTCCAAAGCCTTGATGGCAACAATCGTTTTGACAACTGCTGAGATTAACATACTTTCAAACTGCTCTTAGCTTTGTCCTCTTATTCTTAGACTTATAATAGAGCAGTTAATGATGTAGACCGACAGAACGAGAGAGAGAGGAATAGAATATATTGTGTTTTTGAGCTTTTTCACATTTCAGTGGAAAATGAAACTCTAAACTGGCATGTACAGCTTTGAATAAAATACAGACACAACATTATGTCAAGAGGAGTTTTATGCAGTATTATGTCTCATCCCCTTGCACCGTGGACATTATGTGTGTGTACAGAAAGCTCCAGCTTCAGTATGGTGTCATGTCATAGCACCTACCGTTTTGTAGGTCCAGGATGTGATGTTTATCCAACGTCCATCCTCCGATGTTGGAGGCATCAAGCTCGTAGCCTTGTAAAATGGCCGTTCTTTTCTCCCACAGGATGAGGTCCAGGCAGGACTCGTATTCGAACCCAACCGACACTATTGGACACACACAGGACAAGGACACTTATTCAGCTCTTTCCTTTGTGTGTGCTCGTGTTTCTGTAGTTTAAACCAATCAAACAGACAACAGATATGACCACAAAATCAACCTCCATCTGTCTGCTTTCATAACATCCACTGACTGCTGCTGCTAGTTCACTGAGGGCCATTCTCTGAGCCGACACACACACACACACACACAAACACACACACACACACACACACACACACACACACACACACACACACACACACACACACACACACTTTCTTCTTTGCAATGAGAGACTACACTTGTCAGGTCTGCCCGCCTGTATCAGTGAGGTACATCACTGTGAGGTCAAGGCTGGAACACTGCTTAATCAATACACACACACACACACACACACACACACACACACACACACACACACACACGACTATCCTTGACACTTAACCATCAAATCTAAATGCCTAACACTAACCCAGGGGTAGGGAAGCTCGGACCTCTGTTCCGACCCGTGAGGCCAGTACTAGATACAAAAACACATTCTTCTGTGTGGTCCTGGAATGCCATACGCACGTAGTGGTTCATATCAGCGTATCACGGTGTCAAGTGTTGTGCTATCCAAGACAGATGAACAAACGGTAATATTTTTGTTGAAGTGAAGGGAAGTTAGTTTCTGAGGGGGGATGACACACGTGCAGCGATCAAAAAGGTCAATTTCAAGAGTCATTACAGTTTGAAACATGCTAAACTGGATGAGCTGCCCATGGATTCTGTGCCATAAAAATATCACTTATAGCTTCTTTTAAGGTTTTGATTTGACTCACTCTGATTAAATCTGTTAAAGTTGAAACAAGTCTTTGTTGAACTATTTGTAGTAAATAGATTATCCTCCCTTCATTTCTTAAGGTCTCATATTCCCACATATGAAAAGGCCTCGGGCTACCGTCATCACTTTGACAGCGTGATTATTTGTCAGTGTCACCCAGTGCATTGCTGTAATAGCCAAGGTTTGTTTTTAGCTAACCTGACGTAATGTGTGCCTTGTTTGACTGTTCACTGCCACGGACCACTGACAGCAGATCTGCTTCCACGCCTCCCGCTGACATAGATCATCTATCCTGCGGTAACCGTTATTAATCACTGTCTCAGTATGTTCATTCATGCTGCCTCCAAACTCTGTCTTAAAGAGGTTGGCAGTTTATATTACATTGTGTCATAGTTACTGATGACTTGTCAGAAAACCAGTCCTTTAAACCAAAACACACCCATCAGGGTTGAGAAAGTCTGATTTGTTTGTCAAGAAAAAGAACCAGCACTTCATTCACAATCATACGTGGCATCGTGAATTCAAAGTCTAAATGTGCCTAAATCTGGAGTTTAGGAAGGGATGGTTAAACTGTGGTGGGTGTACACGCCTTTTTGTTCAGACTTTTTTTGTTTTCTTGTATTTCACATCTCACATCAGACATTTCCACTACGTCACCTGTCACCTCGTCTACCCTCGCCTTTATTTTGCACTTTAACCTAAAAGGAGCGAAATGTTTTTGTCTCTCATTTAAAACTGAAGGCATTCCAACTTAAACTTGTGTGTTTGAGTTTTTGACAGTGGAGTCAAGTACCTGATATGCTTGGCACATTACTGTGAACACTGTTGCTAGGCAAATATAAACACAGTGACTACAAACGTTTTTGATATGATGAAAAATTCTAAATGACTTATGTGTAGTCTCTTGCTTTCGTGTTCTGTTTTATTGAATTTAAACCGTTGTTGTATGGAAAATGTACACATCAGTCTGTTCTTCCATACATTATACTCTATTTTGTTCTATAGTTGTGCAATCTAGGTTTACATGCATCTTGGGTTGTGGTGATCTGAAGCCAGTACAGGCTTAAGAGACCTTATTTTCTAAACAGATTTGGGAATTTTAGAAATAAAACTTCTTCCCTGATTGAAGTGTGATTTCTGTTCATTGTTTATTCAGCTGTGAGGTTTTTATTGCCAGGCCTTTTCCCTCAAGTTCACAGTATTACTAACAGGGGGGATGGTTAGCACTTCTGTTGCCAACTGAGCAATCAGCACTGGTGTTTAAAAAGCCAGCACTTGTTTGAAGCAGCAGCTTCTTAGCTTCATCATATGTAGACTCCGACATACAAAGACAAAGGAGTCTTTCTTTCCAACACCTTGTCAAAGGGGGGCTATGGAAGTGCCAGCTGCAAGACTGTTTCTCTCTGGCTACAGCTCCTTGTGACTCACCGGCAGAGGGGCGGCACTAGTTTCTTAATGTCCCTCAAATGGAGATTTTCCCTCTACTTCCTTCCACACTTCACTCCTTCTTCCCTCGAATTTCACATTGTGTCTGTTACTTATGTGGTGAAGTTATACATTGCTGTGCTTTGCCACCCACTAAGCCCTCTCAAGGACTTATTGGAGAAATAAAGCATCCTCCAGTCGAACATCCCTGAATATGGCCCCCCAACTTGCACTTCTCAGTATTTTTAAACATCCAGACAGAGAAGTTCACATTAGGCTTATTACTTTTACTATCTTCTATCGCTCTCTCTCTCTCCCTCCCCCTTACTCAGCTGGTAACCAACTAACTTTATGTCTCTGACCAGGTTTTGATATCCCCCTCTCTCCCTCTCTGTCAAACCTCTCTCTTCCACAAATGCTGTCCTACCAACTTTCCCTTCACCTGAACTCTTTTTCACTCATGCCTCCCAACTCTGCCACAAACACTCCCCTCTTTAGTTTGTCCTCTTCTCTGGACTCTCTATGTCCTCTCACCTCCCTCTCATCTCTCCCTTTCCCCCCTCGTGCTGACAGAACCACCCAATGGGCAGCTGAAGAAAACTGTGGAGATCCAAGCATCCTGAGGACCTCCTCACCTATTTATCACGTATCTCATCTTTCTCCACCTCCTTGTCTGCAGCTAGCAGATCTTTCTTTTAATCCAAAATTCACTCTTCCTTTTCCAACCTCACAAAACTAACTTCTCTACCCCCCAGTGAAGTCAAACCAGCGCACATTTCAAATAAGTATATGTTTACTGTTTAGCTTTGCCATTAGCAGCAAACTCACCAACTGCCTCAGATAGTCCATAGACGCGTTGGCCATAGGCGTCTGTCTTGTCCCAGATAAAGGTGTAGGATAGATTTGGCTGGGCAGGAAACCATTTCTGGAAAAGGCGACCCACCACTGCTACCATCAGGTGAACCTGGAGAAACAACACCAGACACAATGGTTACTAAATGGTAGTTCAGGCTAGGGTTCCACTGATATGACACACTGATGCTAATTTGCTGACTAAAACTGTTAATGGTCCACATTCTCACATCATATCATAGTGGCTTTGGGAACACTTACTGTAAATTATATAATAATTTAGATGTCTCACCTTCATCAGGTTGAATGGTATTGACGACTGTGTCATGGTGACTTTGAGGACTGGTTTATATCCTGCTGCTCTGGAGCTCAGGTAGATCAGGTTTAGGTCACTGCCTGGTATCGAGGTTTCCTCTTGTAAAACCTGCAGAGGTATAAAAAAACAGAGAAACACATCAGCACCTCACCCTTTTTCCTATAACCTGTTTGGAATCAGCGCTGTTTGCAGTGAAAAACAGCAGGCATCAAACTGCTACTTTCTGAAACCAAGCAGTCAAGTTGCAATATACATCCATGTCTGTACAGACTCATATAATATACTTGGTGAAGACTTTGAAGGAATTCAATAAGAGGAACTCAATGTTTTTTTTGTTTTTTTTTTTGGAGAAATGGAAGTTATCACAATACTGATATATTTGATTCCAGAGAATAATTTCCAGTGACAATAATGCTGTCCTCACTCAGAGACCATCTCTACAGAGGACTGATAGAGAGCTTCATCACATGGTGCAACAACATTCACCTGAAGCTCAATATGAGCAAAACCAGTGGGCTTGTGGTGAACTGCAGTGCTTCAAATATGGATGTAGCTGTAAAGACGCTACAAATTGTATGTACGTCGAGCAACAAGGTCTTTTGTCATGCTATGTGCATGACAAAAGATGTGTGGTGGTTTTCTTCTGCATGGAGCTATTTTGCTTGTGTTGACTTTTTCCCAGGTGATACGGTTTCCTACCATGAGCCCAACGGCATTCAGATCTGGTGAATACACTGCCTATGTGAATGCATTAGGGGTTGTCTCCCTCAGTGTTAGCCCTGTGATGGACTGCACTGCATGGTTTCATAGGGAGTTTTTCCTCTCTGGTTGAGGGTTTGCTTATTTCATGCATGGTTTGGCAGGAGTCAAAAAACACACATTCAGTGTTTAAATAAGAGAAAACAAACATTTTCTTAGAAACTCTCATATATGGTTTGAGATCTAAGTTAGATCATTTTAGATATATCTGCACAAAAAAGGGACAGAAGTTGAGAAGACAAGGAAAACCTCTGATGAACAGGCAGACTCCAAGAAAAAGGAGATCGGGAAGAAATATATATGTAAGAATACAAGAAAAGCTCCTCAGGGAATGATCCATTTGGACGGTTCCCGTGTTATATTTCTCAACTGCACTATTGCCTTTTCATTAGCCAGGCATTTAGTGTTCATTATAGATCCATTACATCCCGTTTAAGTCTGCCCTTTTCACTGCCCTCCTCTCTAATGGACTTAGCTCCTCCAAAATCTAAGTAGCGTCTTTCCATTTGCTTGCTTTTGATCTGCACTCACACACAAGTCACACACTTTCCTTTCTCTTTCCCTTTATGGCAGATAGACAGGCACACATACACACTTGTCAAATAAAAAATAATTATGGAGCGCTGGTTCAGGGTTGTAAAAATATAAAAACAGACATGCAGTTCTGTCATCTGTTTCATTCCCTCTGTGGACTGACTAACGCAATGTGACAATTAAGAACCACACACACACACACACACACACACACACACACACACACACACACACACACACACACACATATACCTCTGCTCTCTTTGGATTCCACGCTCAATCTCTCTTGCATGTACATGGCCAGTATATCTCTTTCTTCCTCTCTTCCTTTCCCTTTCTCTTACACATAATACACACATACACACTCTACACAAAGATAACATGGCGTAATGTGTATGCAATTACAACATTCCTCCATGATGAGCCTCAGTAGCCTGCCAAGAGAAGCATGTTATTAGGCTTATAGGCAATCAGTGGCAGGACGCAGGGTGGGGCTCCTTGTGTGTGTTCATGTGTGAGCATGCATATACCATTAGTTTCCTATAAAAACAATCACTCCAGAGCCACAGTTCCTCAGCTGTGGTAACTATGTGTGTGTGTGTGTGTGTGCCACTACACTACAACCTCATGAAGCGGATTGAAAGGATGCCAATAGTGTGCAGAGCAGTCATTAAAGAAAAACGTTGCTACGTGGAAGAATTGGTTGTTGTGAGTGCACTTGAAGATGTATTCAAAGTCACTGAAATTCTCTGGGTTTAACGTCATGATGGGCTGCTGTTTTGCTTTAATTAGCTGAGCAGCTCTTGCCATAATATGGATTACGTGTATGCCAACGCTACCTCGGCACAACACAACTAATGGTCGCAAATGCGTTAAGAAAGCAACAAATTCCACAAATTAACTTTTGACAGGGCCCACCTGTTCACTAACAACTACCTTATGAGGCTGGTTAAAACAATGCCAATAGTGTGAAAAGCTGAAAAATATCTAAACCCCCCCCATCAAATTGTACAGAACACAGCAGAACAAAACAGAGCTGCCACATTCATTCTTTATTGTTCTTTCTGCACTAATGGCTTGAGATGCATAAATGACTATTCTAACTAAATATGGAGACTACATTAAATTCAAGTTATTTGTGCAAACTTTCAAATGGTAGAATACACCACAGTTTTTTTTTTTTTGTGAAAAACTAGTAAATACCAGTTTTTGTCATTGGTTTAGGACACGCCAAGTGAGTACTAGTCAGCTGGTCGTACTAGTCCTCATACAAACCACATGATGAGAGCTGTTCTGTTCAGAAGTTCTTCACCCTGGAACATGTGAATCGCAACAATAACAATCAAACAGGCCAAAATAGATTTTCACTGAGGAAGTCACTCTATCTTAAATAGAACAATCCATCATAGTTAATTCAGGTCTTTAGGTACTTTTTTTGTTTGTGTTTATTTATTTTTGTTGCTGCGTGTTTTAAATAATTTTGTTTTTGATTCTACTGGTTTTGGTTGTTTTCTGAATAGAATTATTTCATTTGCTTCCTGATCTTAATACTTGACTTATATTGAACATGCAACCACCCAGAGTGGCTTACACATGGCAGGACAATCCTGATCAAGAAAGATCCCCTCAAAGGTACAACACCGTCAAACTATCTATCTTTTTGCATGGTGGCATGGTTCGGTCAGGCCTCAGTAGCAGAGGGAACTCGCTGAATCAAATAGTCAGGTGGTCCAGTCGCCTGATAGGTGAACCCCAGTCTTCTCCTGCCTCCCTGTACACTAAACAGGTACAGAGGATGGCCACATCAATTCTTAATAATGACTCCCATCCTTTACGGGGTGAATTCCGGCTCCTTTCTTCTGGACGAAGGTTTCTAGTCCCAAGGTGCAGGACACAGCGTTATAAAAACAGCTTTGTTCCTGTCGCCGTCACTGAGCTCAATAAGATACAGTGACATAGCACTTTATTTATTTATTTATTTACTGATCTCGTTATTTATCTTATTTATCCTATTTATGTGCCCTATCTTTTATCATGATTTTTACTATTTTTATGTTCTTATATTCATCTTCTTGAGGTTTTTTGTCTTTTAGTCTGTTTTATTGAGTGTTGTTTTATCTTCTTGTCTTGTTTTTATCTTTTTATCTGTTTTATTTGATTTTATTTATTTTATCCTTGTACTTATCCATGAAGCTATAGTGAGCACTTTCTGTCCTGTCACTTTGATCAAGTACCAATTGGTTTGATGTGTGTTTTGTTTGTATGTGGTTTGTGTGAATCACTCTCTGCAAAACAAATCTACCCTCGGGTATAAATAAAGTAACCTTGAACCTTGAACCTTGAACCTTGAACCTACAGACTGATAACCTGCCTCTCCACAGCATGGAAGCTCCTTGCAGGCATCAGCTAAGATGACTAGACACATGAATCAACACATGAGCAAAGCCCAGAAGGGCGTTGGAAACAACACTAGAGGGTCAAAGCACTGATTACCGGTCGATAGAGTAGTCGCCCAAGACTTGAAGACTAGGTAGACCAACCTGAGAACTGCCTGGATTGACTGAAGAAGGTCAACGACTCTATGCTGAACCGTTGGATGCACATATGTATATATATGTATACACATACACACACACACACACACACACAATCAGTGGTTTATTACCTGTGTTTCAGGTATGATGGGGCCATCCTCAGGTGTACTTTTGTAAAACGTAGACAGAGGAGAAGCCACGATGACAGGACTGGGTCTGATGAAACCACTCAGGTCACAGCTAGGAATATCATTCTCCTCCTGAAACAGCCAGACATAACGTGTGCCAGTTAGTCACTGATGCATCAGTTCATTGACTGTGAAACAACTAGTTCACTTGCTTATACAGCCTGTGAGCCAGTGTCAGTCAGATACGTCACAGTACACATCATTAAAAAAACCTGACCACAGCTGGGGTGCTCAACATGGTAAACGAGTGATAATGTCAGTCGCAAATTCAATAGCTTTGATCAGTCAGTATAAAACAACAAAGAGTTAAATAAGAAAGAGCAAACGAAACAAAACAGAAGCAGCACAACTGCACTTTCTGTCAGGCAGTTAGTTCCTCTGCCCACCAGCCATCAGTCCATGACAGCACGGTGACAGACAAACATCTGGACAGACAGCAGCGTCAGCGCTCACCTTCTTCATGACCAGTGTGTCCATCACGTAGAAGACATTCCACGGCACCCACACAGTTCTGTACTGAGTGAGGAACGGAGCACGCTCAAAACTCAATGTTAGGGATGCCCCACCGTTGGCCAGGAGATCGAACCTGCAGCACATCAATAACACACAGCTGAAGAGTAGTATTATCATTAAACTGAACTGATTGCTTAATCTCAACTTTTCAGACTGAGCTGTGTAAACCCGAAGACTCTTGGAGCATGAAGCAGCTGCACAGTGAACTAGCTCTTAAATGTTGAACTGGGACGTTGTAATTGGCTAATTTGAATACTATGAGTGTGCTTGTGCCTCTGTGAATATACAAGCATTCCCCACTGAGTGTGTATACTGTGTGCCTGTCATTACACATCCATTGTGTGTGTGTGTGTGTGTGTGTGTGTGTGTGTGTGTGTACTGGAGTGTGTATTCTCCAGTGATTGGTGCATTCTTGTGAATCCAATGCATAGAAACACACACTTGTGAATGTATTATGTCAGCATTACTGTGCAAGACAAATGATTTCAAAATGTCAGATTTTGCTGTTAATTTTTATTCACTGGGTAGGATAAGAGTGGATGAGTTGTGGAAAGACATAAGATAAGATAAGATAATGATGTTAATTTCATTTGCAATAGTAAGAAGCATCAGTATAAAAAGCAAGACATGATAGATATGTAAATAATGAATAAAACAAGGCAATGGCTGACTTCCCATCATTACTCATAGGAAATATTGATATTGCATAGTTTAGTATACACTGATATTGCAGATGAGTGAATCTGTCAGTTGTGGTGCATGTGGTCTACTGGGAGCAGTTTTTGATTGCAAAGTCTGACAGATAGAGCAGGATAGAGCTAGAGGAGGAAGATAAAAAAGAAAGGAGACATACTGAAATCAATGAGCTGGAAAAGTCGAGAAATGAAGCTGGTACTGTTAAGCAGACAGTTTAATCAGATCTGGTCTGTTTGCTGTTTTCAGACCTTTTGTGCAGAGAGAGATCTGGCTATTGATTTTAAAACAACCACCAAAATGGAGCTAAACGCGGCACCCTTTTTATGCCACTGTGAAAAAAGGGAAAGGTGACCGCTATGGTTTCAACAATATGTCTGTGAAGGTTCTCTAAACCACACTTTTAAGTATATAGCACTTAGAAGTATGGTTTCAGCTGTTATGTTGGCCTATGGGTACACAGACCTTCCACTGAAAGAGGCACAGAAGTGACACTCGTGGAACTAGAGGCAGAAAGACAGAAATTAGACAATGACTGACCTGATATAAACCAAGTCACACTGCAGAACACAGCTGGTCACGCCTGCCACAGATGTACAGTCAGACTGCGAGCCGTATATTATATCTATTATAACAGTGTAAAACATGACAGAGCGCTGGGAGCTTTGGATACATAATACTTCTTCCAGTTCTACAGTGCCCTGTTAGTATTTGGTATTTCTGTCTACGCTCATTTCCATTTCTTAAGTTTATTTAGTGGACTGAGATGGCATCTGTCTTAAGAAACAAGGGAAGAGCCAGGTGAAACAATTTGGGGAAGGATTCAAGATGCACAGAAAAAGAGATGACAAATAATGTATATAAATAGAAATAAATACACACATGCCATCCTTGCGTGTTACAGTGTATCCGTGTTCAGGATAGTGGACAAACGTCACGTTGACTCCAATCAGAGGTGTTCCGTCAGCTGTCAACACCTGACCTCGAATTATGGACACCAAGCTGGAGAGAGAGAGACAGAGATAGCAGGGAGAGCTTATTGTCATTAAAGGTGCACTGTGCAACATTTGCAAGACATTACCGTTTATTTTACTGCAATTAACTGAGCAAATGGAGTTAGACAGAAAAAACCCTGGGATATTTGACCTGAGTCCCTGTGGTTGAGCAAAACCAGTGCTAGAAAACTGTCTTGCGCCGACATCGAGAAATACACTCCCAGACTTCCACACACAGACACCCTGCGGCATTTCTTATCAGCACTGCTACTCCTTGTGAGGAGAACTGCAGAGTGCTGCGAAGCATCACTTAAAACAACATCTAGGGTGGTAACAACTGGGAGCTGTGCTACTGTGCTGCTGGTAGCGCTGTAATGGGACACCACTGATGGTACAGCACTCATAGCATGTCTGCACATCTTCATCACACTCCTTTACATAGTTTTACACCACAACACTGCTTTCAGGAGCCACATTTGAATTTTTCTGAACACATTTTTCTGTTATTTTGTTCTCTCTGTAACTTTGACTGTACCACATAGATGTTGGTATTCGTCATTTGGAATAGTTCAAAGCTTATGTTGACACCAGTCCTCATTTGCAGCCGATTAGCTTTAAATCCCAAAAAAAATTGAATTACTTTGTGTGTCCGTGAGGAAAAGAAATCCTCAGAATCAGTATTTAGAGAAGAACAGTACAAAGAAGTGATGAACTTCTGCTGAACTTGTTGCTCACTTGACCTCTGGGTCATAAAGCAGGCTGCCCAGACTAAAGCATGGCACTAATGGTGAGTTAAGTGATAAGTGAACAATTTACAACACGCTGGCCTCAAACTACCCAGACTCCACCATTCTGGAATGTAGGGAGTGGAATGAATCAACAAAGGGCAAAGAAACTGAGTTTACAACAAAAAATGAGTCATTAACCATAAAAAAAAAAAAAAGTATGAAGTTTGGAGTTCTGCTGATGCAGGGACAATTAAACTGTGATCAAATGAACAGTGCATGATATCTGGACAAAGCATCGCTCACCATTTCCTTGTAGATGATAGAAACTTTTTATCAGTGACATTTTTTGTAAATTAGGTCTCAGTTTCATGGCCTTGCTTTGACATATTTGAAAAATTTCCTCACTCCACTATTGTAGCTAGATGCCGGGTCTTTAGACTCTTAATGTGCAAATGTCTAACCAGAAAACAGATCATAGCTTGTGATAAAAGGAAATGTAAGATTGAAATGTCAACTCTATCTGAGTTTTGTCTTTTTGAGGCCATGACATCTCTAGCACACCGCAGTGGGGCTGTGTGAAGCAGCCAGTCCTCCCGTTTTTCCAGGAATTTTAACCTTTCTGAAAGGCTGGCTGTAATGTTGACAGGAGTATTTAATGTGTTTGTACATTTTGTCACAGCAGGTTGCAGTACATAGAATATTAGCTGCAACATCTAAAAATGAGGAGTCATTCACTCAAATGGCACCAGAGGAGAAGAAGAAGAAGAAGAGTAGTAAAATATACTGCAGAGATTTTAGTGTTTCACATGGAGGGAAAATGAATGTGAGCCAGCAGGACAAATCTGCTAAGAGTAAGTGCACCCAAGAGGCACAGAGACATGCTCCACCAATGACTGTATTTCTATTATCTCTACCATCCATTTTCATAATCACCCTCTCCTACCAATTGTCTCTCTCACCAGCAGCCTCTCAAAGTCACAACTGAAGCATCATGTGTAAGCGATGTGTACGTATCCTTCAAGTAATACAGAAATAAACTAAGTGCTGAATGTATCTGCCCTTTAGTGTTCACAGCATTTTACTTTCAACCAGGATCTGATTCTGACCAGTTAACCCACTCTAATATTTTAAAGCAAGTGGATGCCTAGTGGTAATTTTAGTATTCCCTGTGTGTACCCTCATCTAAATGTAGAGGTATATGAAGAGTGGTAAGGGTGGTGGGACAGCCCAGGGTGGGGCACCGGGAAATTTCCCTTATTTGTAAATCCCAGAGTTGACAGGTATATAGTGAAGATGTGATCACTCTGTGGCCTGCTGAGAGACAGCTGACTCAAGCCAAAGTCGTCCCATTGGACTGAGAAAGGCCGAAAATGCCTGAAAGCTCCAGGAGGCTCCACATGGCAGAGAGAGACACATCAGCTGGGATAGAGTGGAAAAGAAGAAACAACACTGCGCCCCCCCCCCCTTCAGAGCAACCTCCTCCCTGCTACCCAAACCAGGTAGACTTTACCTTTGCTGGGGATATACAGGGGGAGATGCTTGAGGTTGTTGATAGTGTTTAAGAGGTCAAACGTACAATCTCCTATCAATCTGATGATAATAAAGAATTGTAGTATTTAAATACTCAGCTGCTGAATGGTGCATTCATGTGATTTCACTGGTTAGTGCTAAAGTTTCCTCATTTAGTTTTCTCCTGCAGTATCTTTTGTACATTGGTCCTCATTCAGTCATTAATTGTTGTGTGTTGTGTTCATAGTTTCACTCGTGCATGCAAATTATTTCTATAGGTAGAGATCTAATATATACATAATCGTTCAAACATAGTAAAAATAAAATGCACTGATCGGCTCTGAACAGCGAGGGGCTCTCATTAGACATAAACTTCACTGACTGGATGTCATATAGCCCTCGTCCCTGGCTGGATAATGCCTGGCTCACATTATATATAGCTATTTAGCAACAGCAAGTGCATTTTGAGGCATGCAGGGTTACATTTTCTATTAACTTAATGAGGAAATGTTGAATAACCTTCATGGCAAGCCACAAAAATGTTGATAGAGAATATATATTTTCTGACAGCATATTTCATTTATTTTCCACCCAAATAGGCTGAATGATGTGCAATGCACCATCCACTCGTAGAGACTACAGCATTACTCAACTCTCTTATGGTTGTGTTTAGGCACTGAAAGCACATGGTCTGTTTAAATACAGACAGTCAGCAGTGACTTGAGACATAAAGCATTTATTAACATTCAAGCACAATCCCGCTCTTTTCGTAACCTTAACCAAAGTGGATCTGTTTGTATTGTCGCTGAGTGTGGACACAAACGCTGGAGACTGTGACACCAGAGCGATACATAAATATAGTGTTTCAATTATTCACAGAAATGTTGACTCTGACTCTGAGGCAGCGATTACGTTGTCACCACGACGAAATCATGAATGCAAATTAGTTGTACATAAACGTAATTTCTAGGCGTCAGGGTTGCACACACACACACACACTCTCTCTCTCTCTCTCTCACACTCAAGGTCTAATAAAACATTTTTATTATAAGGTTGAAGGGTCATTCCATTATGGAAATACAGGACATTTTTATTACAGGGTTGTGGCCCTCTGCTCTTATGAAACATTCAGGCTAGCATAAAAAATGTGACAAAAGCAGAAAAATGGCTGAACAGAATTGCCGTCATGTTTCTTCCCTGTCAGTAGCTCTGCCTTTCACTATATATTTTGCAGACCGCCACCCTCTCTTTCTCTCTTATCATATTTAATGAATGTTATGTCTGAGGTAGACGTAGGCAGAAATGGCTCTTGGCACGGAAAAATGGCAGACCTTCAGTCTTTGAAATGCGATCTCTGTCTCGCTCCAACTCCAACTTTTTTTTTTTGTTATATCCATCCAGACAGAAAGCCAACTTGCAACTGTGCATATTATGGCAAACAATGGTAGGGTAAGCTATAACCTGCATGCAGAAGCATCATGAGTCAAGTAAACAAAGACAAGACACAAATAATCCATGATCCCACTGTGTTTGTGCGGAACATGAAGTCGTTTTACCCCTTCTGTGAAGAACTGTGCAGCAGCTCTGGCTCGGCAAAGTGATTTATTTCCCTCTCTGTATTTGGAAAGCCTTTCCATATAGCAGATAACAGATGTCTGACACTGCTCAAATCTGTTCCATCCTTCATACTTCATACCAAGAGAGACATTTCAAACATTACTTACATGATACAGCATATCTTCTTTCGTACTTTTGAACATCATTCCTGGTGGCTCTGATTGCATTTCACTCATCATCTTAATCACCATCATCAGTCATCAAAGTTGTATTAAAACCCCCAGTTTAACGTAGACCAAGCTATCGGTGGAAAACACACACAGGAAATAGCTCTACAAAAGCTAGATGTTTACAGCAAACCTGTGCTTTCATCCTGAATCCACAGTTTGAAATGCATGATTAAAAACTGTGGACTGTCTGATCACTGGTGCTGCGGTATGTCCAGAATTCAGCAGGGGTGGGCTGGGACAGAGAGAGACAAGGTTACCTTTTATTGAACGGGCTGTCTCCAGTGATGACGTGAGTGGATTCAGGACCGACTAAGAAGTGAATGCGCTGGTAGAAGGACCTGGCAGCCTAAGGAAACAAAAAGAAATAAACAGAGAGACAGATGCTGCTTCCTGTCATCCCTCTCTAGCATATTTGCTACACTGAAAAATGATGTGGATTTGTACCAGGAAATGATGACAAAATTCTTATTTTGACTCTATTTCTGATTAGAGCTCCTTACTTGCTGAGGAGCCAATGAGGACGGAGACTGGCTGAGCACCTCCCCCGGGTCAGGTGACCCTTTGCAGTACAACTGGTTCTGACAGGAGGGCTGCAGACAACAGTCTGGGTCCATACAGTCAGCCAAGCCATCTGAAACACATACACAAAGTTATTATACTCTGAAAGCTGAGAAGGAGGGATTGGAACCTGACAGGGAAGGCTGAAGTATGGAAAGATGTCAAATGGATGATGGAAAAGTTACAGGTGGATGAAGGGTGGATTGGGGGATGAAAACAGGAGAAGCATAGATGGAGGAATGAGGGATTAAGAAGCAATGAGGGATTACGAAGGGATTAAGAACAATCAACAATGCAGGCATACAGTGATGACAGAGGAATGCAGCAGGAATAAGGATGTAGGGATAAAAAAAAGATAAAAACAGGGCATGATGGGTGGGGGACATGGCCACATATACCACCTATAATTGGGGGAGTTTGGAGGATGAGAGAGATGCTGTGTTGTCTACATAAACTTAGTCAAACAGTGATGGGCTTCTGAGGTGGGAGTGAATAAAAAGGCACTGATGGAGAGAATGGAATGAAAAGAAAACAAGGCCAGACTTCAAAAGTGAAATCGTCGAGCCTCTTGCGTTGCGACATGTGGTCCTGCACCCCCCAGTTTTTGAGACTAAGTGCCCGCTTAGGATGAAGAGTGGATGAATGAGAGAAAAACGGAGTGATTCGAAGAAGTAGTACGTGAGCGGTATGTATTTATGAGATGCAAAGAACAACGAAGCCATAGTTAAGGAGTGAGGAAGAAGAATGGAGGTCTGCAAAGATGAGAAGCAGGGATGAAATGACCGAAGATGAGAGATTAAGAAGGGAGAGTTAAGTGAAGGACAGCGAGCAAGACAGAAGGAGGAGCAGAGTGGAGAGATACATGGAGAGATGGAGGGATAGAAGGAGGTATATAAGGTAGTAAAATACTAGCTGCCATTTGTCTCTGTTATTTTATAAAAGCCAGTTGCACATCTGGTGGACAGGCAGCAGGGACCGTTACACACACACACACACACACACACACACACACACACACACAAACCACATACACACTGACTGACAGCCCCTCCTTTCTCTGACTCTTCCGTCTTTAATTATCATAATGCTCTCATCAAACTGAGTAACCTAGTTTAGGGCTTCACACTGTGTCTCACAGCACTACCGTTGTTGTAAGGTGTCTCACTTCCAAGGTTTCAGTAGATCCCCTACAAATAATTGCAGAGATAAATTTCTGTTTTTTGTCTGAAGTTGTTTCAGTATGTGTTTCAGAGATTTCCCTTCCTCTACAGCTTTTATATTAAACACTGTACCATTGCCTTTCAGCTCACTTACTACACATGAAAGACCCAATCCTGATTGGTGTTTAGCAGCCTTTTCACTCCACTGCCACGTCAAGGTTGATGCTACATGCTCTGCATTCCTTTGGCAGCCGTGGAGCAGCAGTTTTGTACATACTGCATGCTAACACCCGCTGCAGGTACACTGTGCATCAGAGTGCAGTGTTCAGCAGCAAACCTGTTCATGGTTTAGATGCATGTTTTTCGTTTCTTTCAGATAGTTAATTGAAGTTGATCTTCATAAGTTCATGTCTTTGCTTATAAATTCAGGCGCTTGATGTTGGGATCAGACTACACGATATTGACGATGGTCACAAGTCTTATGATCACAGTGCTATAAACTCTTGCCATCTCTGGGATACGGGTTGACAAAAGGTCATTTAGCATGGCAAACTACACGGGTGTAAACGCCCCATTGTCATTCATAATCGACAAATCATGTCAAAATGGGGCCAGAGTCGTGCAGTCTGACCCCAGCATTAGGCAGGTACTTTTTTTACTTGGTAGACTGGGTAGCACACTTACACTAATGCCTAGTTTTCTCTTGATGTCTTACTATGAGTGAAGTGTGCTTTAAAAGCCCCACACCATAACATGTTTGTCAACAAAATGGACCACACATGAATGAAAAAACGTGGCTCAAATATCCAGGACTTTCTACTTTATGTGGACATTAAAAAATGTTGGGCTAACATTTCAAATGCAAGTGACTTTCACATTAATCCTAACTGCTAATGTTTTGCTAATTTATCTCCCTGTATTCTTACACTCTAAGCTCCTGATTGGACGTTTGGATATGATCTGCACTGCCCCCACTCACACATTTTCATTCTTTTCCCCATGTTCATCCACCCACAAGACAAATATACCTTTTCATATATTTAACCATCTATCTGCACACTCTTACAGTGTATATGGACAAATGTACCTCCTTCATTGTCCTTGCCATCAGTACAGAGTGTTTCCATGGCTACATGACACCCAGCCCCTCTCCATCCTGATTGGCAGATGCAGTGCCAGCCGCTGGCTTCCAGAGTGCATCGTCCGTTATTGTTGCAGAGACCTGGGCAACCCTCTGGGCACAGGGGACAAACACACAGTTAGAAAAGTTAGAGCAGTGTGAGTGAATGGGATGGAGTCATGGCTGGCCATCAGGGTGTGAAATAGGCTTCAACCAATATACATGTTTGAAGGTGGATGAAGATACTTTTGAACTGGAGCTCTGAAAAGTGACAAGAATCCATATTTTTCACATGAGACCATTTTCATGCCAAAAATGCAACGAACAGTATCCCGTCCCTTCCTCTTAGCTTGGAAAAGCCTCTGAAACAGCACTGAGACCATCATGGGACAATAAATCTCCACTGAAAGTCAGAAACAGCCTGAGGTGGGTTGGCAGCCTCTAAAGGCATGAGGCAAGGTTCATTGCAGGTGTTACACACCGCTGAGTGAAATCCTCCCACACCACACTGGTTATTTCTCAGTTCACACATCTGACAAAATAAAAACAAATACACATGGTGCGGTCTCAAAATAAATCAAGAAATAATCCACACTGGAGACGGAGGGCAATGACTGCGGCTTAGATGTAAAAAAAGAAAAGAAAATGAAGACAGGCCTCTAAGTTAATCAATTTCCCGAAGAGGTCATATTTTTCTGAAGTATCTTGGCTAATGTTTGATGAATTTTAGTTAAAATAAAACATGGTCTACAATGACTATGTGAAAGCAGCATGTCAGCTGCACTACCAGTGTTTCAACAGGATTCACAGCCTGGTACACAACTACAGTTGCAAATGTAATATGGAAGGAAAAAAATAGCACAAATATACTTAAGGATTGCAATTATGCTTGTAAGAGATGTGAGCTGTTGCTTAGCCTCTGTGGTCAGCTGTAATTATAGTTGAGGCATATCTGTTCCATTAGAAGCAGGTGGGAACGACAACTAAAAATACGTACAGTAGTACATTATGCCCAGAAAATACTGTGTGTATTAGTGAAGAAATACCAGAAATGAATCTATTTTGAAATGTGAAAATGAAAGCAGTAATAGAGAGAGGAATAGTATTTCTTTTTAAGATTGGAGCAAAAACAAAACAGCAGTGACTTTACAGATACAGTAATGATAGAAATGGGGCTAAAACATTTGAAATCTATACTCATTCAATGAATGTGTCTGTTCAGGGGGTGTATGTGTTTGTTGTGTGTGATTAACAGTCAGATTAAGATCATGTTTAATGGAAGATCTATGTGTGCTATTGATGGAGTGCAGATGTATTGTGGATGGTGGACAGGCAAAAGGAAGTAATGAGAACTGATGTGGAAATTAAGAACTTAGGGTGTTAATCATGAGCACGCCTGTCGTCCTCCTGTTCTATAAGCAGGATGATCCAATGAGTGATACGACAAGGTTTTCTACATTTTCCAGTTTTTTTCCCAGCAAGCAAAGTGATGGAGAAAATGGGACTGAAAAATATTTCATCAGATTGTTTCAATTTGAGACACTGAGATATTGTCTTTCTGATGTTTTTGTGTTTCTTGTATGAAACCTTTAATTTTAAAAGATGTTTGATGATTTCTGATCCTCTCAGATTGAGTGTGGAGTTGAGTGCTTGCATGGTTGTTTGTTAAGTCTATGTAGTTCTGAATGAAAGAGGAGAAAGAAATGAAACAGTAACAGGAACAGGTACAGTATGTGTCACTGGGTCTTTGATGCCCGCCCTCCATGTTGGGAGCCGCAGTGTTTCAGTGCTCCAGATTCTTTCTTTCTTAATTCTCTCTTTTTCTCCATTATGCACTTCAGCTAAAACTGGAATATGATTGGCCGTTAAACATCAGGAAAATTAATGCCAACTGCTACATCTCTCACTTTTTCCATCCAAATCTATGACTGGATCCTGTGAGAGACTGGAGAGACTGCCCAGTACACAAGCGCCTAGCCCCGAGCTATAGGGGTCAGTGAGTCGGTGGAGGAAGAGAAGACACCACACACCGCTCCTGGCCATCTGCATGTTAAACGAGACTCTCTCTGCATTATATTTGCTGAATCCTTCTACTTCTATGGGACAAATACAAACTTCCAAATGGATTCTGCCTTATTCCTCAGCGAAATGACACCGGTAGAGATGTACCTGGACACCAACTCATCAGGGCTGACCGGGACACTGTGGCAAAGGGTGGAGGTTTATGTCTTTACATCAATAACTTTGCTCTAGTATCCTGGAATGAGTTTTTATGGAGTGCAGACTATATTACACCCTGAGAGAAATCTTGTCTGTGGTCCTGTCTGTCTTGTTTACATTCACCCACAAACCCAAGAATTTTATGAACTATTCATCAACTTCTGTGGGCAGGTCTACCCCCTAACTAAAGCCATCATAAGGCACAATAACCACAAATGTGGTTTATGAAACACCTTGGAGAACTCAGGTGCCAGAAAGATCAGGCACTCTGGAAGGATGGCTTGGATGTGTTCAGGTTGGCTAGACAGAACCACAAGAATGCCATCAAATCTGCCAAGAAGGAATACAAAGGCAGCACTTCTGACCCTGTAGATGTCTGGAACACACTCAGGACAATCACAAATTACAAGAAGAAAAGCCCTGCTATCAGCCCATCCACTGGACCAGCTGATGAACTCAGGACCTTTTACATCAGAAATGTACGACACCAGGGACTACACCAGTCCCACAGAAGAACACAACTGCATGCCTGAGTGACGACAGACTACAGACTGCTGTAAAAGACTCAGCCTGTCCTTCCTCAAACCAATCACAGAGCACCTTCTGGACCCTTTACAACTCACCTTATACAATGCCCCCCAAACACACACACACACACACACACACACACACCGTGTCTCAGTTAAACTAGTGAAAGAGCAAAGCCAAACTCTTCAGAGCAGTGTAACATCTTCATTTCACTATCATCATGTCTAACCAACACCTGCAACGGCCCACAGTCTGAATGTATACTGGCTATATGCATTCTTCAGAAATTATGCCATTCTGTACCAGCCAAACAGCACAACATTTGCCAGTGGACAAATGTTCATAAAACTCTGATCTCTAGTCCCTTACCTTTTACATCAAACCTAAATATTAATTATTCTAAACATCCTGGTGTGTACTCAAGAGTTTACTGTCCCGACAGGGCTGGTTCAGAAGCTTTCTTCACCTCTTCTTAAGAAAATACTCAATAATTATTTTTGGCATATGCATTTTTAAATTTAAACAAATTACACATAAATACACGTAATACTAGTTGTCAGCAGCTCCAGTCCAAAAATATCTTCAATAGGACTTCAGAGGCCCTTATTGGTTAAATCCTCATGTGTATAAAGGCATTTGGCCCTGTGTGATGGACCTTTCTCCAACAAATGGACTGACAGACTGAAAGACAGATTGATATACAAATAAGACAGATCAATACATTAACCCACATGTGAGAGACAGACTGACAGACAGACAGACAGTCAGCCTTTGGTGAAATGCACGTATGTTGTAGTTTCACATGAACCACTAAGATTGCAAACAGCCAAAATGGCTACTGTGTGCTGCGTTGCTTTAATTGGAAATTGATTCAAAGTTATATTTTTCATCTGTAAAGAAAAGAAGGAAGATGTTATTGCTGCACAATATGATGATGAAAAGCAATTCATACAAACAAGCAAACAAAAAAAAAATCAAAGTTAAAAGAAAAAACACTCTGAGAGTTTTAAAAAGTGAAATCTGACCAAATCTGAAGGAAATTTAACAAGACTGCAACTTCTCTTTTCAAGGAAGCTTTTTTTAGCTTAAGAATGTGCTTTCCTTTGATCTTCGAGTCAGTGAAAAAAAAAAAACAAAGTCACAGGTTAAAATCCATGTGAAAACACAACAGGTAGACAGATACACAGTGCACAAAGTATAGAGAGGACAGGGTGGTTTGGACTGCATGCCACCGAAGGCTATACTTTATGCCTCTGTTTGACATTCCTCGATCACACAATTGACAGTCAAGCTGGCAATCAGATAGACTGATTAATAAACAGTGAGTTTCAGACCCAAGCAAAGCCCAGCTGGAGAGACAGAACGAGGGATGGATGTAAAGATGGAGGGAGAGGTGGTGAGGAGGAGGGAGGGGAAGAAAAACTGAGAGAGACAGGAAAGAGAAGACAGAGGGACAGAAGACAGAGGGACAGCAGCTGGCTAAATTAACACATATATATATCAGGCTTGTGGATGCAAGACAAAACAGGAGCCACACACCTTGGATTTGTGTCTATTAATGTGTGTGTGGGAGTGTGTGTGTGTGTTTCCATGTTTGTGTGTATGTGTATAACTCATTTGGATGGTTTGTGTTTTGTGTGTGAGAATCAGAGACAGGGTTAATAATGATGTAACCAGAAAAACAACCGAGACCAATAAAACATTGAGAGTGCAGAAATAACAACAGAAGTATAAGACAAACAGAAAACAGATACACGGAGCGTATAGAAAGACATTAAGTGAGACGAAGAGAAAGACAGGAAAAATAAAATGAAATGGAATAAATCAGAATCAAAGGAAGTGAACGTTAACAAAGCAGAGTGTGAAGTGGTTGCATTTTGGGACAGTAAGGCCTTTATTAAGTCTTTGGCATGAATTACCTTTATATCCTGAGAATAGGAGAGGGCACGAGGGAGAGAGGGAGGAAAATTAGGGAAAAAAAGTAAATCGAAACAAAAGCAGCACTGCCAAATACACTCTCTGATGGTCAGATGAAAATGGCAGCCAAAGGAAGAGGAGGACAAGAAGAAAGAACTGGGATCATGGGAGTGCAATAACATGGAGAGAGACACGGCAGCAGAACCTGAGCAGAGTCAAATACACAGTTCATTCAAATCTATCTTCATTCACATTTTAACCACACAGGAGGGAAGAAGGACACGAGACAGCTGATGAAAAATCCTTACAGAAAGAATATTTTTAAAAATGAACCTGAGACATCAACTTTTCCTCTAATTAAGATTGTGACCTCGTTTCGGTAAATACAGAAGCATTTGGATGAAATAATACAGTTGCAGTCAGACAGATGTAAAAAATGTTGTCATGCACTAGCACCTAGGCGGGATTCACACTCTACAATTAAAAACATTATTTTATCGCTGTTTCAGAGTGCAAGCCCACCATGACGTCACCCATTGGTTTGTGGACTGCAGTATTGACACCTCCAGTTTGGCATTATCGCCGTCGCAGTCTTGTTTTTGGGAGACAGATGTGACCATATTTGGACAACAGGGTGGAACTGATTGGATCTGACTGAGGACCCGAGGACACGCAGTAGATACATACCCTGTTTTATTGTCTACTTCACTGTAAATAACTTCAGAATTTATGCACTGAACGTCATTGTGTATGGAAAAAGACTTAAAACAAATGATTGAGACCATAAACTCATGCCAAAAATATTTTCTGCAACCAGTGGTGTTGCCCCCTGCTGGCCATTCGAAAGAATGCAGGTTCAAGGCTACACTTTTCAGACCTGTGCTGTTCCAGTATTTCTTTTATACTTCATAGATGTCAATTTGACAAATTTTGGCCAGTAAATACATAGAACAAAAAGGATTCATTATTCCCCTTCCAGAGGTTAATTCCTGGAGAAAACAGCAGTTTGCTGTTGGGACAGACAGGCAGAAAGTGAGAGTGTAGTTGCCTGGGTGGTGGTGTTTAGCATGCCCGATGGGTCCAGCATCAATCCCTCCTCCCAGTCCAATGGTAAGACAATACTGTATCCCTGCAGGATGCCCTCTAATGCTTAAGGTAGACTATGTTTTGGGACATGCTAGTTGACCGGTTGACATCAGTTTATCAGTTTATCTGTTTAACTGTTCAGTTTATCACAATCAGCCACGGTGGTTCCTGCTTGTTTGTTTAATTTGAGCTTCAGGCTTCACCCACTTTTCCAGAACTGTGTTTTCCTCCTCAACAGTCAACAAAGATTTTACAGAGGCTTAGAAAAGCCCTTCAGAAACTTATGGCATACAGCACAAAATCATTTGCACCATTTAAAAGCAGGATGCAATAAGATGCAATTAGGATAGTCAACTAAGAAGTATTCTTATTAGGAATTACAGTTATAAATAACTGTTTTCCACCATCTGAGCAAGTACACTTGAGCTCCTTCAGTAGAATATTCCATGCTGCACAGATTGAGGCTTAAAACAAGCTCAAATGGCTGAATGCTGTCACAGTGCACTGGTCATTTTCTTTGCAATTGTGCAAATACTTTCAATTATATGAACGTCCTGTCTAAAATAACGTATGAAGGACATCTTTATCACAAAAGCCAACTGTGTGAGCCAGATTACGGTTGTTTAAACACAGTGACACACTTGTAGGCGTAGGACTCTGCATAAAGACATAACAGGGACAGGAGAAGACACAGCTTTAGGAAAAGTATACCTAAAGCAGAGCCAGGATTACACAGTCTCCATCAGAAACTTCCAATACTGCATTTGTGCTTGTACCAAGCTTGTCTGTTAAAAGTAAAAATATGCCTTAACTATAAGACTGTCCCAAGCCACTAAGAATGTCAGACAGTATCTACAATACGGGACAATAACAGTTCCATTTGTTTTTTCAGCACACTGTACAGTATAACAACCACAGGAAACTGGATCACTACTCTGCTGATAGATGTTGAAAACAGAAACCATAAAATATAAGCCATCAATGTCAAACCAATTCACAATAAAAGAATGCAGCATTCAAATATAAAAACTGAAAGCTTTTGAGACAACATACAGAGAGACATTAAAACAAAGCCAGCTATAAAACAACACAGTAAAAAAAAGAGCAACTCTCCAGGTTTTAATTCGACTGCATCTGAAAACATCCACATGTGCTGGTGAAGGAAAACAACGGCATTGTAAATTTGGCTGAGGTCAAAATTAAAGTCCTGATGTTCAGAGCAACAATAATGGTGAATGTTATCAGAGACGGCAAACCATAGAGGGGATGAGATGAAAAGAATTTACTCCAGACATCCAAAAAAAAAAAAAGTCTGAATAAATAAACACATTAAAAAACTTCTCAATCACTAAAGCAGCCGCAGCCACAGTACAGGAAGAGAAAAGCAAAGGATGAAATAAGGAAGAGAAAAAGCAGGTGATGAGGAGAAGAAGAGAAAAGAGCACAGTACCTTTTACTCTAATGTCCGGATTGTGGGCTTTGAGGAGGAAAGAAAAAAAAAAGAAGACAAAAGATAGAAAGAGAGGATTTAGTCTGGAAAAAAGGCAGCAGATTAGTAAAGAACAACCCTGCAGGATCACCAGCCGATCACAGACGTCAGACTGCGATTCATCAGACCAGTGAACGAAGACGACGTAGACAGTAAATTAGACAGAAAGAGGTTGAGTCAGTCAGAGAAAGAGAAAGAAAGTATCATTCACCACCATATTTATGTGAGACTCCTCATTAACACCAGCATGTGCCGCTGCCTGCAATGCATGTTCTGTAACTGGACTTTCTGATGCACTGGCTGCAGGAAAAATCATAGGAGTATTATGTAATTATGTAAACCGGGCTATTTCCATGCTGAAATATAAAAACGGCCAATGATGAATATGGAAACAATTCTCCAGTGAGGTCAGAGCTTTCAGCAGCCTCGAACACGAGATGTAAATGTAATGGTTAGAGAGCGGAGGACAGACGAGCAGAGACAACCCGTTTGAATCCTCTCTTCCCAGCCATACAAGCCGCCTAAACAAGCAAGCTGTTTGTCGCCTAAGCTCTCTAAATCGATTTCTGCTCATCTCATTGTTGTTATGCTCTCAGCGTCCTTCTCCATGTGTGTCACTGTGTGTGTATGTGTGTGTGTGAGTGCCTAACTGACAATAACTGAAGCCAATTAGCAGCTCTTTCCCAGCAATACTGTAACTGTCTGTCTGTTTGACAACAAATAGCATTTTAAGTGAGGGGTTTGGTGGCGAGCTGCAGCTGCCACAAAGGCCCTGCTACTCATCTGTTTCACTATTTGACTATCACAACACAACAGGATGGGTTTCTCACCCGCCACGGATACCCACTCAGAAACACGATCCTATTGTAAATACTGTCGATACCAAGGGAAGAAGGGGAGGGTAGTGTTTCATCCATCAGCAAAACACATTCTTTCATGTTTGGTTTGTATTTTAAATGTCATAGCATGCACACACACACACACACACATATAGATATTCATCAATGTAGACACAGGCATCATCTTGAAACAAGTTTTTTTGTTCTTGACAAGAACAACGAGAGGCAAAACAGAAGGAATAAAAGAAAGAAATATATAGAATAAAAAAGGGCATAGTGTTTGGCTTTGACTTTCTTTGTTTTGAGCATGTGTGTGGGTAGTTTGCCGGCGTGTGTGTGTGTGTGTGTGTGTGTGTGTGTGTGTGTGGGTTCGATCCACTCACCGATATTGCAGTGCTCCCCTGTCCATCCCTGGTCACACTCACACTTCCCCTCCTTACAGACTCCGTTCTTGCTGCACAGTGGGTGGCAGGCCTTCTGGTCACACACAGTTCCTGTCCAGCCCTCCTCGCACCGACACACACCGCCATAGCAGACGCCATGGCTGCCGCAGTCCACTTCACACACCTCTGTTGGAGAAAGAAGAAAAATATTCGTATGCATGCAAACACAGGCACACACTCGTAATTGCAGCACCTCTTCTGCGAATGTTAGTTTGTGGAAGATCAATATTATAATTGACCATAAACAGCACAAACAATACCGTAATTATGCATAATGGGAAATAATTCATGATAATGCCATGATTTGTCTGCACGATCACTCAACAAGCATCACAACAGTCCGCTGCAAATGTCCAGAGTCACAGATGGGCCAGTAAAAAGAAAAGTGAAGGTACACTTCCCCTTCACGATGAATCAAAGACATGTTTCCACGTCGCTAAGAAGAAGTGGGAGAAGACATTAAGGCAGACAACTGTACGGGGGGAGAAAAGAGAGCGCCATCCATCGTTTAGACATGCTTGAGTTTGAAATAGCCTGATGTCAAGCAGAATACACATATCTATGTGCATGACAGGGTGACTGCCGGAGCCAGAAACGTCTTCTTTCACAAAGTCTGAATGAAGTATTGTCTGAGTTACTGTTGATAAAAACTCACTAGTCAACAGGCCTCATGTACACCATAACCATGTTACTTTCAGAAGCAAGTGAAGGCTGCTGCATTTCCAGCACTATGCAGGTGGTGCTGGTCATGACTGACATGGTCCAGTTGTGTTTGAATTGAAAACAGTGGAGGCGGCGGCGGCAGCTCGCAGTCCGACAGCACCTCTGCTGTAATTATTTCGCAGTGTGCAGAGGTGCTCGCTCATCTGCTCACTGAGAATCTGATTGGGGGCATCTGAAATCAGCAAACAGTCAAAAGCGTGTTTGCCTTTACTACATCACTCTCTCAAATAAGTACTAGTGGCCATGAATTGATATTTATCAATAGCAGTGGTTATGTACAATATTAAATTCATACATTCAATATGCACTAAACTGAAGAGACAGCAGTATATCTTAGCAGTCCTGGCTCAGAATTAAATTATAATGACCTGTCCAGACAACCTCATGGAATGTGTAGGCGTGTTAGACTGAGTCTGTGATCATGCACCACCGTCTGTGTGTGTGCTTTATTGTGTCTGTGTGACTAGCATAACAACGAATGGTTAGGAGAAAGCATGATATAGAAAATGAAGAAATGCAAGTCAATGAGTTTATTTATATTTATATCTATTATATGCGTGTATGTGTGTGTGTGTGTGTGTGTGTGTGTGTGTGTGTGTATGTGTGTGTGTGTGTGTGTGTGGTTTATAGAGACTGTACTAAATTGGATGTGTGTTTGCTGGTTTTGACATTATAGTACTCAGTGTAACAGTCAACACAAATACACACATACTCCTTTCCTGGTGTCTTTGTTGCACTGATCTGCATTCCTCCTGCTCTTTTTTCTATCTCACCTCTTTTCCTGCATCAGCTCTGTAACTTGTCTTGCTATCTTTTCTTTTTAGCCAACTCCCTCACTCTCTACAGCTGTCGCACTCATCACATTACATTTTGCTGTCAAGCGACCTCTTCTGGATAAATTCTGACTCATGTCTGTCAGGAGCCAATACAGAAATGATGTGACACTGTTACAATATCGCACAGCATTAAGGGAGGAGGTCGGGGTGGATGCGTGGGTCAACAAAGCCTGTTACTGTGACAACAGACACCGCTGTTTGCTCGCCATTTCCTACTGATGGTTGAGTTTGCTTTCCATGTCTTTCTCTGACCTTAAAAAGTAGTTTTTGTGCTCAAAGTTAACAAAACCTACTGGAAGCAGTGGTAGATCATAAAACAACCCTATGAATTTTGTGATGTATGCATATTGGAAGGGACAGTCAAAGCATGTTGCTGTGCTGCTGGGGGGGCATCAGATCAGACAAAACTAACATAGCTCATTTTGGAAGTCACTGGCAGAACAACTCATTGTGTCAGTTAGTCTGCTGCACCTGTTGGAAAATGGTGCTGTGCAACCCTTCGATTTGCTGCCCAGTTTATGCTCTCTGGCAGTGTGTTTACCAGTTTAGGAAGTGGAACATTCCTAAACTGAAACCAGGATGTGTGTCCTACATGTTGGTAGATGTCAGCAGATAAAACACTATGGTTAAGGCTCAGGAAAGATGTTGATTTTGGTGTAATATTAAAAAGTACATCTCGTGCTTAAAGTCAGCATTGACTCTTAAATAATTAACCAGGACCACAATCTTTTCCCAGCCTTAACCAAGTGCTCTGAATTATAATCGTCAATCATTGCTTTAGCTACCTGAATTATCATTGTTAGTAGTGTTATTATGAGTAATATTATAGTATTAGTATCAGCTCTTGTGGTGTTCTAGTGTTCTTATTTTTTTTATTCTTATTACTTGAGGTAGAATGATGCACAACAGTTATATTACTAAATAGACGGCTGCTATTTTTTTGCAAATTTACATATTGACATTTACATATTTCATACTGTTTACTATTTATGGTTCATTTATATTGTTCCCCTCAGGGATCAATATAGTATTCTGATTCTTCCACAGCGTATCTGCTACAACCAACTGGCTGTATCTGAGTACTATCCACAGCACACAGGGTTAAAGGACATTAACTTATTGAAAAGAGCCATTTATCTTCTGCACACATAATTCAACAAGCTACTTTTTCATGTTGTCCAGACAGCTGTACTCTTTCCACCATCAACAAACGGCTCTCCTGTTTGCTCTCCTGTCCAGATTGCAAGTTGTATAAACGTAGGGAATCTGACAAATAGCTCGTCCAAGATGTACCTTGATATTTCAGAGTGAATTTATGCTTTTGCTGAGGAAGAGTACGCTGCCTGTGAAACTAATCCTCACTAAGTACTATCATCCTTTAAATCACTCCTCAGAATTATGTTTACAGGTACATGTTCTGCATAATTGACTGTCTTATTCACCTTATGTCTTAGGCTACCAGTCGTTTTACAAGCTATGTATCTTTTATGCCTGTTCCTAGGAGCTCGCATCTCTAACACTGCTATCTTAATTATCTTCTGCTCTGTAATTGCTTTTTTGTTTTCATTTTATGCTGATCCTGCACTTCGTTATCCTCTGTTAATGATTCTGTAAATCCCTTTATTAATTTTATTAAGCTTGGTGTGACGCTGCTTTTACAAATGCCATTAAAATAAAGTTTATTATCTTTAAAGATTCTGGAAGAGAAAGAAATCAAATGGAAGGAAAACCTATACACTGACACATCATTAACACATGACATTACACAGGACACACACCTAAAGAGCAGTCCGGCCCAGTCCAGTTCTGGTCACAGGTACAAGTGCTGGTCTCTGCATTGTAGGTGCCGTGACCTGAACACTGGTCCGGGCACATGGCCTTGGCGATCTCACAGCTGGCTCCGCCCCAGCCCGGCTGACAGTGACACTCGCCGTGAATACACACCCCATGGGCCGAACAGCTGGGGTCTATGCAGTCCACTGGAGACAGAGATCAGGAGAGGGAGTCAGCAATACATCAAATCACATGTTCATACAGAAATACACGTGTGTATATACATGTGCTTCAAGATCAGTGTTTGGTTTTGTTGACACTTGCTGGTTGGATGGGATGGAGTTAAAGCAGTGGCTGCAGGACAAAGTCAAACTCCTAGTGAGTGAAACAGTGGATCATCAAACCAGAGGGAAAACATCAGTGAATACTGTACTTTCAGCAACACAATGCGAAATGTATTTTAGATTTCTATCCTGCCTCACATATGCATGGCTTTGATTATTTGCTCCTTAGATTCCTCTCACAGACACATGAACACTATTTCATTTCTGTAAAATACCAGTTTGTAGTTGAGGACAAACACAGCAGTGTGGTGGTCAGACACAAGGATCGCAGCAGAGTACTGGATCCGACTGATCGTTTTATTGCAGTGTTTGAACACTGATCATCATGATGATGACAGTCGACTGGTTTTATCTGAATAAAGGGAACATATGAATTTTATAATAAGCATCAGCATTAGAAAGATAACTATATTCAACAATAATACTACAAGGTTTAAACATGTGAAAGCAGCAAAGGGAACGTATCCACACAATAAGAAGTACTGTCAGGCAAAGGAACTCAGTGTTCTGCTGCTGAAGGTCAGGAAAAGGACTCACACTTGAACCCATTCCTTTTTTGTAGGCCGCTCATCAACCCATTCCAGGCACCTCCTCCCTCCTCCACATGCACATTAACTCTTCCAGTGCTGCTCTTCCCAACAGTTTGCCTGTGATGCTTTGCATGGAAATCGTACGTGGCACCTTTGTCGTAATTTGCCGATTCAGCAGATGTAAATGGGATTAACACACACACATGCAGGCCAGGGTGTTCAGGGCAAATTCTCTCTAACGCTCTCTGTCTCCCTCACATACTCGCTCACAAAGGACTGTGACTGAGGACTGAACTAATCGGATACTAATCTGGTTACTGTCCCCTGTGATATGTATTTGCATGTTTGTATGTGTGTGTATGTACACACAGCAGGTGCAAATATTGGATGATGTTAATGTGTGTACCTGTAGAAATGAGTGTAAACCTCTTTCTATTGTAGCATGTCTCTGTAGGTCCTGTATATGTGTGTGTGGGTGTATGTGTGGGTGTGTATAACAAGTGGCAACTTCCAGGGCTGTAAAATGAAGCCAATGCAGAGCAGAGTCAAAACCTGCAGCTCCTCGAATGGCCACTTGAGGCAGACTCTGAATGTGAGTCCCCATAGACCTCCATTTGAAATGGCTAACTTTACAACATAATCAATTAATGTTTATAAACTTGTACAAACAACAGTTTTGGTCTCGGCAACTAATTTCCCAGTTCATGACAACTGTGCGGGTGTGAATTTTTATATAACTGACTTGTTAGAATCATACTAAGGCTTAAAATGATTCATAATTACAGGCATGGCCGCTTTGAGTGACAGCTAACTGCTAGATTTCAGCAAACATGATTTGTTTGCTCCACCTCTTTGCCCATATTTGGACTAGCCAGGAGTTTGACGCAGTCAGGACTGCCAAGGTGGCAAGCGACTGTGACAGGGCTTCACAGTGGACTGCGGGTGATGTCACAGAGACTACGTCCATTTTATACAGTCTATGTTGTGTATGTATGCAACTAGCCAGTAGCAGATCAGTATTGATCACTTCAGATTAAATGTACAGCTTGCAGCCGGTTTAGCCAATTTAGCCAACTCCCTGTCAGCAGTTGGGCTGTAGCCATGTACGTGTGTTTGTGTGACCGACAGATTGGAGTAAATGACAGAGTCTCTTACTGAGGAGCAGCTACGCTATCTTAACCTGTCAGCAGCTTTATCTTAGAGGGGATTATAGATGATACTGAAATGCAGGTCAGAGGAATTATTAGCTTGTAAACTTTATAAAATCCTTTTCTAACCTACAGTATATAACATGTAGCTGACTGTGAAGATGCTCAGGTCATGCTGACCCAAGGGAGGTGCTAATTTTGTCAACATTGAGACAATAAGTGCTCATCGACTATTTCATGACTAAATTGCAACGAAAACATAAATGAAAAAAATACATAAATAATAAAAGTTACAGTAAAATCTCAATCTCAATGTTCATTGACTAGAGTAACGATGAGACGAAATACTTGGCTCTGTTTGCCCAAGTTAGATCAGAGAAGCCATTTCTAAGCATGAGTTGTTTCTGTTAATCTGATAAATGCTTCTGTGCATCTTTCTCATTGGATGATTTTTTCCCTGCTCAGTGCATGTTTTATGAGCAGAAAAAAACAACCAGTTTGAAAACACACTGTAAGACACATCATCCCATAGTATCTGCCAAGGTCAGGATCAATTATGTACGTTGATTGATTCACTTACATGTATACATGCTACTTCCCTTTCAGGACTACATTTACTGTTAGTATGTCTTCAAGTTCTTTGTGGTTTCAGGGTGTATTGGCAAACAGAGTTGATCTCATCATTCGGTGAACAATTAACATAATTCGGTATTAATTTAAGCTCCATGTAAATCAAATAAACATGATTTTCCCAGATAATACTCTGCCTTAATGACACAGTTTAAATATTTGTATAATTAATATATACATAAATACAATATTTTAATATTTTTTTGTAATATATTTCAAATCAAGTTTTAATCAGTGAAAGATGATGCTGAATTTAGCAGAAGACGTCAGTAATACATGAAAAGTGTCAGGTAATGAACATTATAATAAAGTACTGGCTGGCAGTGACCTGTCTCTAATTCATCACATGGCGCAGTGACAGAAGGCCCATAACAGGCCTTTAATTTGACTGCTATAACATTATGATAATTTAATCATAATTTCATATAATTATAATTTGATCTCATCAACATCAATAATGTCGGATTAGAATGATTTGCGCAACCAAATCTGCAGAGGCCATAAAGCATTGTTGTGTTGTAGAGACATGGAGAAAACAAATACGACCAGTGAATGAAGTATGAGTATATTTCACTTTTTCTAACAAACTTTAGCCTCTGATTGTTAGAAGTACGTCAGTAACAGGATCATGAAACTGAGAAAATCATGACTAAAACATTGTGTAAAAGTAGACAGAGGGATTAACACTGGAGGAGGTTTGAATCAAAGGCAACTGGCAGCTGGAGATACTTGGACCACGACTCGTTGGCCTAGATTCAACCCTCCTTGGATAACTAATCTGAAACAAATATTACAGATATCATACAGTATATGGCCTGACTGCTGAATAGGTGATATTCATAAGAATAACAGAGAACAGTTTTTGCCTTTAGGGATTATACACCAATATTCCACCCACATATGGAAAACTTTCTTGTTTCACAGAACAGCAACATTTGACATCGAAACCTAGAGAACTAACAAATTGGCGTATTTTGGCACAAAACCCACAAAAGCTTACCTTCCTCACAATTATCGCCCTTATAACCGGTATTGCAGATGCAGGCGCCCATAATGCAGATGCCGTGTCCTCCACAGTGGATGTCAATGCACTGGTTGGCTGGCACGTCACACTCAGTGCCTTTCCACCCGCTGTAGCACTGGCAGCGGCCGCGGGAGTACTGGCCATTCCCGCTGCACAGCACTGGACAGGCAGCTGGAGCAGACACACGCAGGAAGATGGATCACTAAGACAAACATGCTTCATAGACTGATTAAGTCAGACATCCCAAAGTCCCCCTCTAGCTTCTGAATTTTCACTTAGTCAAAGTCTACAGTGCCTGCACCGTGCGAAAAACAAATAGTCATAAAAAAGGCAACATTTGGGGTATATGATAAATTCAACAAACGACCATGTCCATGAATGACAAATAACTCAATCACGCCCTGGATGCAGTCATTTGTCACTGTGACGTAAAACTTCAGTTGTGCTGGGGCCAAAGAAAAGCACGAGCAAAAGGAGGAAGTAGGTGCGGAGGGAGTGAGAGAGAGCAGGAAAGTGTGCAGGTCACACTCACTGCTTAGATAACCCCCTCCCAACATTGACTGCCTCTCTGTGGGTGGCACAGTTTGTGTGTGTGTCTGCTTACCTCGAGAGCAGTCGGGCCCCAGAAATCCAGGGAAACAATGGCATAATCCTGAGAGACAATCTCCGTTTCCATGACAATTCTGAGGACACTCCATAATCGACTCTGATTAAGAGCGAGAGGGAGAGAAAGAGAGAGAGATTTACAAAAACAATTCACATTATCACATTAGCCATATTTACACACACTATCCCCGTATCCCTCCATTAACAGTGCAGATGACAGGGTCTCTGAATGCCTCATCACTTTCTAACATTTAAACTTCATCTTGTCTTCATCTGTCCGGACCTGATGTCCTGACCTGCCCTGCCCTCTGTTTTCTGTTCTCTGCTGACGTACACAGCTAGTTTAGCTTCTCCTGAGAGACAGATTTGAACATTTTGGCTGTGCCAGCCTCTATTTTCTGGCTGCCTAACAAAGCACAGCTATCAGACAGCTATCAGTGTGTCTGCTATCAGACACACACTCCTCAGTATCACTGCTATCCAGCTGCACCTGCTTTCATCTGTGTGCTTGTTCGTGCTCAGTCTGCTTGCTTTTGTCTCATGACATGTCTTCGCTCCTGGGTTTTTGTGGAGCAGGCTTGGATCATCTCAGCATCCTCAACCTCTTCACACCATACATTACCTGTTCCACCTGTCTTACGTTGTCTACGAGTGTCCCATGCCTATGTCTCACACACACCACTGACCTCACATTCATCTTGACCACACGTCTTATCACTGTCTATGTCCCATGTGAATCCCCCATCCCCCCATCCTGCACACTATCTCCACCAACAGGCCAGGCCCGGTGGTCCAGCACCGTCTGACCACACTGCACGGCAGCTGCTCTGTGTGACCGCGCTGTTCAATGGTAGCACGCTGATCCAGTTTAACTGGTGGTTGAATTAACTGGTGATGTACGAGGGAGACGTGTCGCAGGGCACTCGACCACTAACCAGGAAATAAACACTCTGATGACTTCACTTCTCTATCACTTTCATTTTTCGGTGTCTTTTGAGACATTACAACAGAAACAGTCTGCTGGAACATTAATGTCAGAAGCTGAACCTCTGACTGTATGATGTCTGCTGATGCCACAGAGACACATTCATTAGCGCTTCACAATAGTCAAACCTGAACTATTGTTGCTATAACTACAAAGCTTTACAATATTTTACTAGCTGTATTTTCAACTTAGCATTATTAGACCCATCAAAATCAAATGTTTAACAGAGCCAACACGCCAGCTGTGGTGTAAAACAAACAGATTAACAGGAGTTTGAATTAACTGGTGATATTCCCCTGTGGAAGGCTGGGATAGCAATCTGTAATCTCAGGTCTTTTTGATGCAGAAGAAAGAAATCCCTCACGAAAACGTCGAACAAAGAAATTGCTGAGATGTTTATTTATCTGAACTCTTCTGAATCTCTTTCTGAGGATTATAGGAAGGACACTGTAGGTTGATGACTGCTCAAAACACTGCAAACCTCAATAAATTGTAGGCCTATTTGTGTCATGACTGTTTTAATGCAGCCTTTAGGTGTAAGGTCTGAGGTATTTGTTTATTCCAGCTCAAACGTTGTGTGCAGATTGCTGTTAGCTGTGGCAAACTGCAGCACACCCAGATTAACTTGTGATGTGACATCTGTATCTTCCATTGATTATATTAAAGACTCCAGAGCTTGAGCTCTCTCACCACGGTGTCCTGCAGTAGTCAGCACACACGTTCATCCAAATTAGACTCGACTGTCAACTCTCATTTTGCTAATTGGGGCAGAAGTTGGATAATTGTTATATAGCACAGTTCAGTCACATTCAGGTTTGAGGATTTTGAGGCGTTTACCAAAGCGACTCATCTGTTGATGTCTCTGGGGCACACTTGGGAAGGCAGCAGCCTAAACCATACAGTCAGAGATTCTACTTTTTTTTGCTTTTGTATGATCAGACGGCGAATTCTATTTTTCTAGTGATGAGGTCTAATACTTTCATGTATTTTTTCGTCACCAGAATTAATGTGGACACCCGCAGTCGTCATCTTCCCTGGTGAGCCCTATCTCAAAATCAACCACAATGTGCCACCATGGAAACCATGCACCGTTTCGGGTGTACGTTTTTTCCAAGCTTGCCATGTGTGAGGAGGGGCCCAGAGACACAGCTGCAACAGCCGAAGAGGTCACCGCGTTTACTACAAACTACGGCTGAATCAGCAGATTTACAAACCAACTGAAAGAAGCACTCAGACACAAGCGGAGAATACGGCCTCCACGCTTGAGTCAAACTGCTAACTCACAGTCCTTCAGAATTCATGTTTCCCAGAACTCAACACTTGTTATTCCTCCAATCCAGTGCAGCATGTTTCCCATTACGGGCTTTGGAGGAGGTGACCCACATTAGCACAGTTTCCATGGGAAACACACAAAAAGACGTGTCCTGCCTCCACCTGCTCTACATGAATGTGTGTGTGTGCGTGCGATCAGCTGAGAGGGTGTGTCCTGCCGAGTAGAGAGCTGGGGGCGTCTTTAGTGTTTGACGAATTAGGAACATGATTGATGGCAAAACAAACCAGTGGCAGCAACCTGATGACTGTGCAGCGAACATTAAAAAGTCAGCTGAAAGGGCTGCATTTTGCACACATCCACAGACGTTTATGGGCTTAATGAATGAACCAATGAATGAATGATCTTTATTTACATTCCACTCTCTAAGACACATTGAGAACTCCCACTAAAACAGGCGATGTTGTTAAAGCAACAGGCCTGTGTCAGATATGCCTAACTGTTTTTTTACAGTTTAAAATGTCCTATAATGACTTTTTTTGCCATTGACCAATCATCCAAACTATTTGTTTTGTTACTGGTTTTAGTTAGTGTTCTTCTTTGAATGAGGTGTTTGTTTGAGGACACTGTCCCTTTAAGAGGAAAGGTAAATAGGATAGTGTAAGCACATGGTGAAGGAGAAGAATTAATCCAGCAGCCTGTTTCCATCCTAAGACATCCGCTCACATCTCATGCCATACGAAATATCGTCGGTATGTTATCTTTTCAGGTATTCTTGTGGTCTGTTACAATGTATTATTTGTTGTTTAAGATAAGTTTTATGTGAATGTGAAGATTTGAAAGATTGTGTGCATGGTGCGGCTGCCTGGCTATCTTACAGAACAATTACAGATTAAAAATCACAGTTTGGTTTATTGAATAGATACAAAATAAATAAGTAATAAATAGACAATTCATATACAACTGGTATATATTAATAAAGGGAATTATTTGATTTCTGATAAAAACTGTAATTTAATTTCGGTATGCAACGTTAAAAACATTTAAAAGAGAAGAAGAAGAATTCTAAGCATATTTCTTTTATTTGTTCTCAGTTTCACACCTTGTCAAGTCAATAAACCTGAGGACCAACACATCGTTGTCTTCAGAGTTTTGATAAACAGAAGGTGTGTAGCGTACTGCTAAGTTATATTGGGACATATAACAAGGACAGCTCACTAATGTCAGATGCCCCAAATCATGTTTTAAAAATAAAATATGATGTACTATAACTTCCTGCGGTAATATATATGCTCAAACAAATGTATGATGTTTTTCCCCTTTTTATGTTAACTGCAAATTTCTGATCAGTCAGGAAGAGGCATGATTTTAAATATTAATAGTAATTTACAGTCTGTGTGGGTGGAAATGCACAAGAAGCCTTAATTCTCCTTTACAAAAAAAAACCAAAACAAAACAAAACTTCTCCCTGGACCCCCCTAGCTGGCTGCTTTTTCCCACTGGCTGGCTGCTCCATATCTATCTGCGAAGCCCCAGTTTGCAGGTTCCATGAATCACAAGTCACAGTGTCATGATGTTTAGCATAGAAATGAATTGGGTGTGCCCTAAAATGTGGTTGGATGAAATACCCACAGTGCTGCTGTTGATAATGCAATCTGCATGTGCACTCACACACTCCAATAATTCCAAGACCTACAGTGTTCACTATTACAAACACGTCGCTGCGTCTCACCTATGATGATGGTGTTGTAACAGACTTGCTCTGTGTTGCGTCCGTCGTTGTAGAAAGCCAGGTGCCAGATTCCTGTGTCCAGGTACTGGATGAAGCCAGCCTCGTGTACGTTGACTGAGCGTGTGTGTCGGGCTCCTCCCCCCGTCTCTTCCTCGTGTGCACCGCCCGGGTGTGCGTGTCCTGCATCCGTGTCACTGAGTGCTCGCTTGTCTTTGGAAATGAGGCGACTTCCGTCCAGTAGCTCCACGAAGTCATACTGGAAGACAAAAATGCACAAGAGTTCAAACTTCATTCAAGATATTTTTTCACTACAATAACCAATGGACACCTAACCAACATTTTCTTCAAGGTATTGCACTGATTAATACTGTATATGTCACATTTTTGTTGCCTTGCCTGTGGCAAGGCCTCAGGATAGCACTGCTGGTCAGTCCAGCAGTCCATCTTAGCAGCGGCCCAAATTTCTTTAAAATTTGTTAAGATTCTTCTTCTTCTTCTTCTTCTTCTTATTATTATTATTATTATTATGGACGATTTGGTGATGCTCTGACCTTGCACCAAGCACCAATACCAACTCATTAAACACTTGACACCATGATAAGGTGTCTCAGTCACTGATGGATGGAGTTGCTTCTGTCTGAATAACATCTGAATCTTCTAATCATCAAGTCAGATGAGCACAAACATTCACAGCAGCATCATATGTGGCTGTTAGCTCATGCTAACGTAACACACACAACCACAATTACCCACACAAGGCTGAAAGAAGACTGAAAGTTGACACGAAAATGATGGGAATTTAGATGGATTAGGTCATGACAAGGAAACACGCACGCGCACACACACACACACACACACACACACATACACACACATTCTTGTCTATCATCCTGCGCTACCATTGAGCTGTGATAGGGATGGCATTGTCTCTTACAGATAAGTGGATTTGTCTCTTGATAGAAGACAACATTCACCACACAGAAATGTAAGTGCAGAGTCATTTAAGGGATGGTTTAGGTTTGTAAGAAGCTTATCTGCTCCATTATGAACCAAGAATCCATGAAGTAATTCTTTTAGATACACTTGCAGAATTGCAAAAGGGATTTGGGGTTTTGACATTTTGGGAGGGAGAATTTCTTCAGCAGCTCTGCTGTTTGTTAAAAGTAGAAAGACCAAAGGATTCTGGATGGTTGACATCAGGCTTTCTTCTACGCTATGTCACAGATCTCATTTGATTCTGTGAGATTTCTTTCTAGGGACACAGATGTAAACACCTCTGTAGGTTCTGCTGAAGTTGGTACTGGGTTTTTACATGGCAGTAGAGAGAGAGCAAGGAGAGACAGAGGGGGAGGGAGAGAAGAGAGAGAGAGAGAATTTTACGTTTAAAAAGCTTTACTTAACTTGAAATCAAGAAAAAACTTAAATCAACTATATAATTCAACTCAAAATAAGTCCAAAGACCAACTCATTTCTCTTGTGATCAGTTAACAGTTTGACTTTTAACATTCTGATAGAGATTAAGAACCTTCATCCTACTTTTTCTACTGGTAGAGAGCCAGTTTTGGTTGATCCATGTGACATTTCACTCTCCACTTTTGGCTGTATCTGTAGCCTTGATGAACATTGTTTAGAGGACATTTCTCCAAACATCCTGAACATTTGCTGGCACAGTCTAACAAACAGCGATAAACTGTTTCTCTCTGCAGAAAGGGCAATTATCACTTCCATTTGGGTTAATAACAGACAGCCAACATGCTGTGCAGAGTTCTCCACCCAACCCTTCAGTGTTCTCCACACAGACTTGACCTCATTTTTAAGCCTTACATGAATTCTCCAGTCTTAACATGACCATTTCGTTTGTGCTTGTTTTAAACTTTCACCAACAGTTTGTTCATAGTTTGCCTCCCGTGACATTCAGCCTGTTTGTTGGAGCCTTGCTGGACCCTAAAAAGGTTGCCAGAGCGAAACAAGTGTCAGGGAAAGGATCAGCAGCATTTGGTTGACCGTACATTGCAATGTGCATTTAACAAAGAGAGCTCACACAACCACGTGTTGAGTGGGGGGACTGATGTAGCTCACACCTAAGAGGCCAGATCTGCAGCGGTGATCAAATGGGGTCCACATACTGGGTCTCCAGACGAGGTCTGTGGGTCCAGACAGATTCAGACTGGATGTACTGAAGTCAGAAAGCACCTGTACAAGCCATTTCTCATTTTCATTTTTCTTTATTTATTTTTGCTGTGAGCTTCACACCACTGGGGGCAGCCCTGCTGTGAAGTGTGAGAGGTCATATAATCAGCCAGGTGAGGCACTCAGGTGTGGCTGATGGAATGGACACAAACAGTGTGTTGTCATTTTGGTGTTTATTTTATTCTGATTTGGTAATCTGCGTCTGCACTGGTTAGCAGGCAATTATTGGTTTTGGAAACAATGTGAACAATAAACAGCACTGTGATTATTTTGGATCAAAGCAGTGGAGTGGACATGTCATTTACACGCGTCAAAACATCCTCACCATCAGCAACCAGGTGCCCTTGATCGATTGGCGAGAAGGGTCACTATAGCCAGGTGAGCAAGCCCCTTTCCTCCCTCCTCCTATGGCTGCAACAGTACACTCTGCAGGACCCAGTGCACACAGTCCCAGACAAAATCCACCAGCACTGCCTGCATCCTGGCCAGCAGACATACTGGGGGGTCCACACTCACCAGTTGCTGCCATAGCATGTGCGGCCTTTAAAGGACATATGTGGCACAATCCATTTCCTTTTTCTGAGTTGTCCTTCAGCCCTCTCTGAAACATTGCCCTAATTTCTACACACAAGAGAATCGTCCCCAAGATGAATGACAAAGCACCCACGGGTCATCATATAATCTCTTTCACCACTGCCCAATTCATTACACTTTATTTTTTTATCCACAGATTGATTTTGCCTTGTTGTTCCACTTTAACCGTATACAGTGATTATCAGTCATTTCATTTCTCCTGTGTTAACGGTTGCTAGGTTAATACATTCTCATTTAGAGCCAGTTTTCGTCCCGTGTATTCCTTTGAAGTAGAGACGTGGATCAATTTAATCGAGAAGTCGTGACTTTTTGATTTCACACTGATTAAGTGGATTCACTGAATTAATTTGGTTATTAACGTTTCCTTTCAGAGGTGCTGCCCCCAGATGAGTGCAAAACAAATAAATCATTGTTTCTCTACAGTGATGATAAAAAGTGCTTGTTAAGTGTTTGTTGTGTTTGAAGTACATTCTTTCACTTTTGGTCAAAGGTGAAACAATGAATGGTAAAACTATGACTAATAGCTCGTTGCATAGTCTTTTATCAACATGATGTTATGGGCCTGTGATGAAGGGTTATTTAAAAGGACTGCATAATTCAATATTACTTTTATCTGTGTTTCTTCGATTCAAAGGTTTTTCACGTACATACTAATGAAACTAATGGAGCTATCAAACTGAACCTGCCAAAATAAAAGGAGGAAAAGGAAAAGCTGGTTGGTCATTGAGTGGAATCCAGTTAAAAACCTTCAGTTAGATGCATCGGCCTCTTCAAAGTGGGGGTTGCACATGTTCTTAACCCATAACTTGACAGAGAGAGGGATGACACACACAGAGCATTCAGTCAAAAATGTTATGATAGTGAGGAAGATGAGTGTTTTCAACTCTCTAACAGACAGCTTCACTGATGGATTTTAAAACTTTGCTGTTGAAGCCCTAATTAATGACTGTTGTGGATGCAAGGACGCTCATCCAGGCTTCTCACAGTGAAACCATTGAGGCATTTACACATCACTCGCATCAGTTCATGTTATTAGAGGCTCGTGTTCCAAAATCCAACAGTACTCCTGCTGCGTGTAAAACATGCTGTTGGATATTTCTATTGTTGTTTTATTTTGAAGGTTACTTTTGTCTCATGTCTTGTACAACTTCCTGTCTTCTGTGTTTTTCCACCTGTTAATTAGCCTCTTATATCTTAAGTTCATGTGCTTTCCCTCTCTCACTTGTCAGGTCATCACTTTAGTTGCTCGCCTGTATTCCCGACGAGTTCCTTGTACCAGTTTGGTGTGTTCTTTAGTTTAGTTATCCAGTATATTGCTTTCGACCTTGATTCCCTGCACCCCGCTTACACAACTGTGACAAAGATCTCCTCAGCAACTTAAAACGGAGAAACATACAAAGAAGCATTTATGTGATGGCATCCAATTCAGACCAAACGTCACTCGCTCAGACCTTTTGTTGTTGTGACACGACTCTTATTCTTACCTGAGCCCAGCATTAACAACCCTAAACCTAATTAACCCTAACCCTAACACAAAATTAGCATAAATGGGAGCATGCCTGAAAGGGCCTTTAGCTTCTGTGAAATAGGTTTGGTAAAAGTTCACTCTTTGTAAACTCCCTTGAGACTTGCTTGAGCTGTACCAATAAATGAACAGGAGCACACACGTGTTTGTGAGACCAACCTGTGTGTGTGACGGCGGTAGGCCTTTGCGTCCATACACCCCAACAAGAGCGTCTTTCTGGACAGAGATGTTGAATTTCAAGAACTGCGGTTGGTCAATATATAGCTGGGACCTCCAAAACACACCTTGGATAAAGAAGAGCAACAAACCAGCAGGAGTCAAAATCAGTGATTTCAATACTTAAACACTCATTGATTCATTTTCAGAAAAGACAAAACATGATGGTTTGCCGCAGGACGGCTAGTTATACCAAATCATACACTTTGCTTTGTTGTGTGAGAAATTCTACACTTTTGTTCACAGGGTGTCAAAGTGGAGTGGCCAGGCAGGCTTATACATGCACGCAGGTGTGTGGAACTCACCTGGTGGAACATCTTGTATGGCTCGTCTCCCCACATCCACCTCTCCTATGTCTATGGTGTTATTCTCTAAAAGAAACATTTTACCTGCAGAGAGAGTGCCACAAATGTAATGTAACTTACACACACACACACACACACTCAAATGTATATATACAACTATCTTATTAGTCTGAGCTGTCACTCTCCAGTATGTTGTCATGCAACATGTCTAATGAAAAGGTTGCTTCAGTCAGTTATCTCTAGTCTATTTGTTGTCATTATAAATGATGTAATAGACCTTCATTTCTTTATTTCATTTCTGTCCCATGTTTGACGATGGAGCTGGACTGGTTCCACTGCTGTTCAACGCCTGCATCATATTCTGTAAGATCATCATGTGTTTGCAGTATCACTGTTCTGTAAGAACCTCTCCAAACCTTCATGAGCTCAGTTAAGCAGCCCTCTTCACCTCTGTGTCAGTGCATTTTCCAGCTAATCCAAAACGGATTTTCAATAGTTTATCTATCTTAAAAAGTAGGAGAATTTTCTCAATCCATAAAGGAACATTTCATGCTTTAGAAAAGTTTAAAATCAGCAACGGCAAGGGCATTAAACACGTAATGTGAAAACAACTAGTAACCAAATGCTGTCAGACAATTGTAGTGGAGGAAGAAGTACAGTATTTGCCTCTTCCGTGAAGTGGACTACAAGTATTAAGTCACATAAAACGGAAATACTCCAGCACCTTGAATTAGTTCTTCAGTGCAGTACTTGAATAAATGCTCTTAGGTACGATGTTTGTTCACGGGAGAAGTAACAAGCAGCAGTGAGCCTCGATGATGAATGTCCCTCCTGTGTGCAGCTCCCATGATCCCACTCTCCACTGTTGTTCATTTAGGAGCCGTGTTATTGATTTCCACTAAATGTTGAACATCAGCAAGATTTATGAGGCACGAGTAAGCTGCAACAGTTTTCATTAACGTTGAAAATAAAACTCAACTTTTCACATCCACTGTCTTTGCACTGATCTAATGTGGGGTAAACCGGGGTGGATCATCCGAATTGTGTGTGTCTTGACTCGTGACTTGCTTGACCTGAGCAATGACTTGACCTGCTTGCCTTATTTCGGGGACTCAACTTGACTCGCTTTAATTCACACCACAGTGACTCGGGACTTGCTTGAGACTTGAAAGTTAACTTGAAACTTGCACATGTGTGACTTCCTCCCACCTCTGCCATGCAGAGACCGGCACACGGTAATATCAGGAGAACGCTGCGGCTGTACTGTGAAAGGACGTTTTCAAGTCTATTATGTTCAAATTATCTCACAGGATGGAGAGAGAGATTACATCCAAATACATCTATTATGCAACATCCTTTAGAAGGAAACATCGCCACTGAGATCATGTTTTTAAATCAACATATCAGACAACATACAGTCATGTGCCCATGAATTCTGTGGATAAGTTTATACTAGATGGATATCCCAGTATATATGTGACCCCAGCCTCCACTATCACAGTCAAATGCTTTGCACAATCCACCTACATGACGTCTGCACTCCTGCAGCAGTAAATCAACATCATACTTCTTCCTGCATTGGCAGTGACAGCTTAATTTACAGTTGTGAATTAGCTGTATATGAATTGAATTATTAGAAGACAAGGTTGTCTGCAGTGTTGTATGAGGATGTGTGAATTGTCGATATTACTGCAGGCTGAGGTTTCCCTCAGGCACCAAGCCTGACTTCTGTGTTTCTGTTTAAAGCTAAATGGCTTTAAGTAGACAAACTTTTTCTTATTCTTGCCGGCTTTTGCTGTCAGAATAAAGGATAAGAACTGTGTGTAAGTAGGAACTCACCGTTGTCTGTGGACACCATGAAGGTGTTGGGAGTTGTATCTCTTCCCCCTCCTCCGTTTTCAAATGCTCCGTATCCCTCACTCTCCTGAAGCTGCCAGTTTAAACCAAACAGGTGCATAGCTGGAGAGAGGAGGAGGGAAAGGATGAGGGGAGAGAAAATACGAAGAGCAAGAGAAGAACACAACCACACACAACTGTTCCAGTGTCCCCCTCTCTCTCTTTCACACACACACCCACACATGCACCAGTGCCCACGGAAAGATGGAGATGGAGTATGTTAGCATCAAAGGCGGCTAATTTGACATAACACAATACAACACTCACCTCTACCACCTACACGCTTACTCTCTTTATCTGTGCATGTGTGTGTGTGTGTGTGTGTGCGCGCGCCCTCGGGCTTGTAAATCATCTGCTCACTTGCTGTCTTCTCCCTCTTCTTGCATCTCAATTGAGATGTAACCAGATTTTTCTGAGGCCAGAAACATTCAAATTGGTGTAAACCAGACAGAACCCATGCAGCCCATCTCTATTCACCATCACAACTCCCTCCTTAAATTCCCATTCACTCCTATATTTTGCATGGAGTCTGCTGAATTATGCTGACTGTCTGATGAAGAAGTGCAGGGCTGATGTGGCATTTTGCAAAGCGAAGCCGTGGAAGAGGAACTCGGTTTTCTGCTTTGCCTAGTCAGTCCAGCACAATTACACCCTGCAATTTAATACTCTGAGCTGTTGTCTGGGTTTACTCTGGCATGTGGTTTTTGCACTGCATATACCTCTGCTTCCAGCCTCACTCTGCTGGGTTCAGGCAAACGTTTAAAACTGATCTTAAACATGAACTCCTGTCTGTGAACCTGATTTCTATGGATTACTATTTGACATAAGATTACAAGCCGAAAGCAGTTAAGGATCTGTGAAAACATATGCACACCTGAAGTTCACATACTATGCTAGTTATTAAAAGATCCAAAGGGGACCTCTGGATACCCTAAATAGTTTTCCCTCAGTCTCACCTGCAAAACACATCCTCTCCTGAGGACACCATGTAATAAGAGCTGTTAATGGGATTTACACACTGACATACAGAGCTGTGGCAATAGAACAGGACCCCATAAAACTGAATCTTGGGTCCTGGTTTGGGTCCCAACTCAGTCTCAGTTAGTATGAACTGAGAGGACTTTGTCCTGAGAGTGGGCTGAAGTAAAGACGGCTGAGCAATTCAGCATCAAATGGTTTCAACAAGTGATTAAATAGGAACATAAATGTTCTCATGAGTGTGGCCTGTCTGTTATGGCCATCTGCCCACTGGTCAGACTTGCATGACACATTTTCGAAATTTTCAAAACGTTCTCTACAAACAGAAAAGTGATTGACAAGATTTGCAGAAATAGCTGGAATGCCGCCCAGGTAACCTGCTACTCATGCAGCCGTTGCAGAAAGTTATCTAGATGTACCAGGTTTGTTCTTCTTCTTTCTCGTTACATCACGCCATGATACCACCTTTGTCACAGTTCACAGTTTGTGCAGTGGGACACAGTGAACAAATTAAATTGTGCTTTTGTGGGGGCCTCTAGAAGGCTCAATGATTTAGGATTTTGAAGGCCACTACCAACATAAGTGAAACTCATATAATAACTGAATTCAATATTCACTGTCCTTAAATTCTTTCTATCATCCATCATCTATACACCGCTGAATCCTTTGCAGGGTCACAGGGGGGGCTGGAGCCTATCCCAGCCGTCTCTCGGGCGAAGGCAGGGGACACCCTGGGCAGGTCGCCAGCCTACCACAGGGCTACATATACAGACAAACAACCACACGCTCATTCACACCTATGGACAATTTAGAGTTATCAATTAACCTAAACTGATTTGGACTGTGGGAGGAAGCCGGAGAACCCGGTGAGAACCAACGCTGCACAGGGAGAACATGCAAACTCCACACAGAAAGACCCCAGGCAGGATCGAACCGGGGATCTTCTAGCTGTGAGGCGACGCTGCTAACCACCGAGCCACCGTGCAGCTCTTTCTATTATTGGTTAAAAATGAAAGAACACATGAGGAGTCTGGCCTGGACTCCTGGTCCACAGCAGATAGAAGAGATAGTCCTGTCAAGCACCAATTACTGATTCAACATGGGAACATTTAGTGAGAGAAACCCCCGCCATGGTTTACACCCCACCCCCCGCCAGACACACACTCATACGCACCAGTTCTGTCCACACATACACACCTCTCTGCCTCATTAAATTAGAGTCTTGCTGTGCTAGCCTGTTACCCATAACCCCTCCTGGTGAGGACAGGAGCAAAGGGTCATGGGAGAGTGCTGTCTAATTGACAGGCGCCTGTGTGTGTGTGTGTGTGTGTGTGTGTGTGTAGGTGTGTGTGTGTGTGATAAGAGGATTAATAGCCACGGTAACAGTCATATAAGGCAGGTCGTCTCTAACAGAATCTTTTCAGGAAATTTGGGAACATTTCAGAGAAATGTGTTTGTGGATTTAAGGTTTAAAATCTCGAGTTATGTTGAGAACTTTAAAGCTAGATACAATTCTTGTTAGTGGTCATTTGGAAACAGCTATAGATCTATACATCATTGTGCTAAGGTGGATAGTTTGTGGAATGAAGTGAAAAGTAATTCCAGCCCAGCATCCAGAGGAATTACATCCATACTGGATGATTCTGATCTGTGTCCATTGCCAATGCTGAATGCAGATGTAGTGCTTATTGTGTCCTTTATGTCGTGAACCTGGAACTATGGTGGTGGAGGTTAGCGTGGTGGAGGGCTTTGTGGCATATCTAATATTTAATTCAGGAAACAGTTACAGATCTGCGAGTAGTGTTTCTTGATTAGCAAGTTCACTGTTAAAGTTTTGGCGTGTTAGCCTGCTAACTTTTTGCATACATAAACACAGCTGATGGGAATGTCGTTCTGCAGGTATTTGGTCAGAAACCAAAGTATTGGAAGAATTAAATTTTGACCTGATGATGGCACTACATGAAGGATCATCAAAGTTATTACAATGCATCCTGAGGGGGACATGAATGTCTCATGTCTCAATGTCTCAGCCAATTATATTGCAATATATCACTATATATAATATATATATCATTTTAATAATTTGCAACAGACGGATGGATTACTTAAACATATCAGCTGATTGTGAAAAATCCTCTGACATGATGACATGGAAGGCACAGCTGTGCAGCTAGCAGATAATGTCTTTTTCTTTTACAGTAAAACTAAAGGTCATGCAACAGTAAAAGCTGTGTTTTTATATTTCATGTAAATTTGATTTGTTGAACTTGAAATGCTCACTGAGCATGATTTGCTAGTTTTTCAATTTGACATCTAGCACAACGTAGAATTCCAGTTTTCATGAAATATATATCAAGAACCACATCTATAAACAGGCAGATTTAAATGAACTGATACGCATTCTGCGTTTTGTACATAAATGCTGAACAGCAGGAGTCCTAAGTGAGAGTCGTGCTTTGCATTTCTGACATTGTCCTTGTTATAAACAAACTGCTGACATAGCAGACTCATTGCAGATTAAAATTAACCTCCCATAATTATTACAACTCATTATGTTGTAGCTCCTGGGGTGATACTACACCTATGGCAATCTAGTTTAGACGTGCATGCCAGTGTTGCAAATGCAGGAGTAAAAGATAATTCCTGGAATAATTGAAGCTAAGCAATGAATCTTCATTCTTTATTTTTACTCACACTGAGGGGAATAATCAGATGAACTGGCTTTAGAGAAGCCGAGTGAAAAAAATCATCTCTTTGTGAAAAGCAGTGGACCAAAAAAAACTTGACCAATCATTAAAAATCAGCAAACCCCAGTGGAAGTGACAAAGACCTATTCATTGTAATGGGTTTCCCTGAATAGAGGTGCAGCAGGTCTTCTAGCTGCTGAGCATTTGTTTGACGCAGGGCCTTGTTTCATGGGGCTCACATTGGCACAATTAGTCACAGAGGGAGGTTTTATGTGTGTACGTGTCTTTCTTTGCTAACACATTTTGCCTTATACATAAACTCAGTGACAAGAAAAAACAGCAAACCCTGGATTCTTCTTATATATTTTCACAGGTGTTGCTTCAGGTGCATGCATGTTGCACATGTTTTGCATGTGAACTGTTTATTAAGCCTCGAATTAGAGAGTAATCTAACAGACCTCTGAAAAGTAACCATGGTGTGAGCCAGGACAGAAGGCCTGAGCAACAACAAGGCCAAAGAGTTGCTGAACATTAGCAGGAATGTGAAATCTGAAAGGTTTCTATAGCCCCTTTCAGACGTGCACTTCACTCTGCAACTTTACATTGTGGTGTTTTCCATGGAAGAGGACCCGCTGTCTCTGTAGATGCAAAGAGCTCATTGTAAGGTCATGAAAACACAGCTATTCTTATTTTCAGGTGATCATATCTAATGAAAACATTATTTCTGAACTATAGAACCTCCTAAATCCTACACACTGCACCTTTAAGTTGGGGTACCTGCTTTCATTAACAACTTTCTTTCCTTTGTGGTGTGGACAATTGAGCTAATTAAATTAATTATTTATTTCCATTTATTAATTTCATTTCATGCACTAGTGAAGGTAAATTCCAAATGACACCCCCCCCCCCAGGCTGTGAATAGCTGTGTGGATCTTTGTGTATGTGTGTGTGTGTGCGTGCGTGCGTGTCAAGAGTATGTGTATGCGATTCACAAAATCCCAGGAAACTCTTAACAGATGCTTGAATGAAAAAAAAAACAACTGTCTGCCGATGCTGCGTGAGGGAGCCATGATACACACACACACACACACACACACACACACACACACACAAACAAACTTAAATGGCCGAATATGTAACGACACACCCCACACACATGAGCCTGAGGCAAGAGATCTTCAAGTCCGAGGACAATCTCAGCTCCAGTAATAATTGCTTCTGTTCACTGTGGGAATCGATGACCTTTAGAAAAAATACCACTCTTCCTCCCCTCTGACTCTGTTGTTCTATCACTCCTTCCTCCCTCGTTCTCTCTGAAATTAATTCTGAAAATAAATTCTGGGTGTGATATGAGAGCACAAAATCTGCTAGAAACTATGTGCAAGCAAGTTTGGAGGAGGGCAAAGGGTGTATTGTTCTCTGCACTCACTCTGTCTTGTTCAGCGGTGTTACCATACCTGAATTACTGTGTGGAGGTGTGGGTGTAGGTGTTCAGCACCTACAAAAGCACCTTACACTCAACATGCACAGTGCAAAAAAGAGCCGTAAGAATAGTTCCCCATGTAGGATTTCATGAACACCTTAACATGCTGTTTTTGAAGACAAAGAATGGACATGTCATGTGGAGGCATGTTCTCAGACACTAACTTCACAGGAAAAAATTCATCTGAAAAAACGATGTGTTTGTACCAATCTTATGAGTATGTGTATTACAATTTGTGGAGTGGCTTGGGGAAGGATTTCACTACCAAAAAATGTTGTTTTTGACAGGTACAGGGATGAGGAGAGGGCCTTGTCTGGCTCAATATTGTGGTGTTAGCAGATGATAACTCTGTGAGTGTTGGGACATGTTGATTATATGTATTAAGAGGATGAACATAGAGGTAATAACATCTGTTCTGTATGATGGTCAATGGGGTTAGCAGATGGAATATTCATGATAAATATTAAGAAAAAGTTTTTTGCTTTTTTTACAGCTATATATATATATATTTTTACATTCATTTTTTAGTTCAAAATCTATTCTATTCTCTGGGCTTTTTAAAAAAAATATATCGCTCACACACAATCTAACAAAGAGTGATTTGGGAAGAAGGAAAGGCACTGATGGGTTTTTTATCACTACAGCTGTAAATATGAGGCATCCACTGGGATTCTCCATCGGAGGCTAACACTAATGTTTTTCTTTTTGGACCGGAGCTTGCACTTATGTCCGGCTCATTTTCAGGTTTTTAATTCACATTTTAATAAAAGTGAAAACATCTGAGTGGCCACACACAATGCATATTCTGCACTGTATTCTTCTTCTTCAGAGTAAAACGTCTCGCCACACACCTCTGGTGAGTCCAGTTGAAGAGGTACATGTCTTCATTTTTATTCATTCATTTTTTAAAATGAGTGTGGACCTGTTTATCACAAAAGTAATGTCTGCAACACAACAATCAAAACTGATTACAACTGTATTAACCACAATAATGATACCTTTCAGGATATTTCTGTGTCAGTCAAACATTTCCCATTTGATACGGTTGCACAACCCAAACTCATGGATCATTTTTAACAGCTGCCAACATCTGTATACATGTGCCAAATATCAACATTGTAGGATGACGCATACTTCCATTGATGCACAGTTAATTTTGGAACAATTCTAACAAGTATTCATTTTGCCTTGGGCAGATTTAAATCACACAAGTCTGTTGATAGGGAAAGTTTAATATTGAATGCGTGTTACAAGTGGACGTTTGAATGAATGTTTAAATATCAGATGATAAAATTGCGTTTTGATGGGATGTTTTGCACATATGGTTGATGTTTTAAAAAATTGTGCAGGAGGAATAGCAAACATGCTAGAAACCTACATTCTTTTTTTTATGTTAGAATAACATTTCACCACTGGCTCTGTCAGGTTTATCTAAACCTAAATAAACATGACAGTGGAGTATTTGAGTTATTACTCTGCCTTTCATCAAGTCCTGCTGTGCACAAAGCATTCCTACAGTTTGATGAAGTGCATATTTGTCTGTCATCACTATGACACAGGTTTCTTTTGATGAAGAGAATGATTAAGGTTAAATCGATATTTTATTCCTGCACAAAAAAAAAAAAATCAATTGCCATCCATTTTCCTGATCCTAATGAAGTGATGTTGAAATTCTGACGGTACAGCTTACAAACAATTCATCATGGCTGACTGTAATATTCAAACCATGTTTGGGAAGTGGTTTCCAACTACAATTTACCGTACAATCTGCCCAATTTATTAGCCCACACATTCCCCATAGCACATCCCGGGAAATGGCAGTGATGGAGGGAGCGAGGGAGGAACAGAGCCTGGAGAAAAGAAAACCTTGGTAGAGTTGTTATCTCTTGGGCTCATACCACAGACTGAAAACCATCGCGTGCAGCAACAACAGCACAAGAATGGGTGATACAGAGGGGGCCAGAGAGGGGAGGAAGCTGGACAAGATCGGAAGAGAGATGAGGTGGAATTAACAAAGAACAAATCGGGGGAGGCAGAAATAAAAGTCTTACTTGTGTGGGTGAAACTAACCCATCACACTAATGTGTGTTAGTAAATTCACAGCACTGACTTTGAAATGTGTGTGTGTCGGGAGCTCGGTTGTTTGTATGTGTGTGAGAGAGAGATAGACAGAGAAAGGAGAGAGAGTGTATGTATTTGTGTGTGTGGGTGTGTGTCTGTGTGCGGTCTTACCTATGCAGTAACAGAGCAGGACAGAGAGCAGTACAGATAGTCCGACTGCACTGAGGGCTGCACACCTGAGAAGAACAACAGAACAGGAATGTTGTTGGATTGTTGTGACCTTCTTCAGCTCAGGTTAGGTCTCCACTAACCTTCACAATACGAAGAAGCATCTCTTAAATTCGTTCTTACAGCATCGCAGTTGTTTCAGTTTTGAATGAAATATGATCAGCTTCCACAGTACACAATTTGCAAGTGACTATAATGTCTATGACATTATGACTTATGACATCTTTAGAGTAATTTCATCATCAATATTGTGGATGTTATTTTAGTGTTAAAAGTCACCTTCAATAATGAAACAAACATAATAGAATAAAGCTTAATGCCATTTTACTCATCGGTTCCTACAATAGCCAGTAGCCACTGCATCTCATGATGCTCTCCAGAAGCCATAAAGCTGTGGTAATTAAAAAAATACAGTGACGGGTTAAAAAGGTACAATAGTCAACTACTCTCTTGTTGCTGTTATAATATATATATATATATATATATATATATATATATATATATATATATATATATATATATATATATATATATATGCACACACATACATATATTATATTGTTTGTTTACTTAAGGGTCATCTTTGAAGTTTCAAGCCTCTGATGTCACACACAGTAAAAATCTCTGGATTCTCTTAGATACATTTGACTGTTGATTATAAATGAAACCTTTAAAATCTACTGTCTTTGATTACGTCTTGCAGCTTTTTTGTAGGAAGTGAGTCTCTCTGGTGTGTGTCAGAAGGGCCACAATGTAGCTGTAGCCGCAGTGAGATGCATGGTGGTAATGGTAGTTAAGTTACTGTAGTCAGCCATCAAGTGTCTGGGTGCAGCAAAATAGTTGTAGCTGTAGCTGTTGTTATGTTTGCTGCCACAGAAGAGAAATAAAGTCCCTGTTCATCTCTCCCATTCTTCACCAGACAGTTACCAGGTAGGAGCCAGGCTAAAGAGGGACAGAGATGGCAGGTCTAGCGAGGTAACACGACTGGGAATGTATCAGTTGCTTAGTTTGCTGACTGGCTTTAAAACTCTGATTCGAGCTGTACGTTACCAAAGCTGTTCCTGTGCCTCCTTCAGCCATGCCTTTGAGCAATGTTAGCATCATGCACTAGCCAGCTAAAAGATGGATTAACACATTCTCAGGTGCCTGAATATGAACAATGTTGCCCTTTCTTGGAGTTGGACCTACTATAATTAAGACAGTGTAAGCTGTACTAAAAATCAGTTGTTAATACTGAGTCTCAACTCTCCAAGATGTTTGTTTAACTAGTTTAAATATTACGTGATTCTATCATTTCCAGAATCCTGGTATTATGACTAACTGTGTGTTAAGCTGCTTTAAAACATACATTAACCCCATAATATTCAAAGTACATCTCACTTGACCAATCACAATCTCGCACACGAAGCTTAGCAACTACAGTTGAAATCATTATCATTTTTCATTGAACTTGGACTTGAACTTGGTGTCAGGCTTCATGCTGTGGTCCCATCATGTTTTGCAGCTAATAGGTCCCACATACAGTCATCTGCAAGCATCTGTTTGCAAAAACCTCAGAGTGTCACCTTTCAGAAGAGACCCCAACCATGCATGTACCCAAATGGTTCAAGAACAGCTATCATTTAACTTTGGGTATGTCTTTCACAGGAGTTTTAGGCTCATTTTTACCATGCTTATTTCATCTTACCTCCATGAGCAGTACTTGGAGGATTTCTTGAACTTGAAGGCAGAGCGGGACAAGGTGTTCCTCGGCAATGGCCTAGTGGGTGGGGAGTACACTGAGCTGGTTGCCATAGTGTAGCCAGGAGTTGCTGTGGAGAAGAGGGGGGTGGTGCCTGTTCCTGTCTTAAAGAGGAAGTGCCTGCAAAGCAAGTAAAGAAAGAGAGAAAGAGAAATTAGTCGTGGTGAATTAGTATGGGACGTTGGTTTTACATACATAGAAAACAAATGGAAGCACACAGTCGTCACATTGTCGCCCCCTGGTGGCAGCATCAGGTAACTGTGAATCTTGATTTCCGCTCTAACTAAAAGTGCTGTCCAGTTACAGTGTGCCACTAAACTACACAGCACAGACACGTTTACCAATCCTGAGACACGTATCCTGAAAAAGACATCGGGAAGGTTTTGGAAGCATTTCCATAAACATTAATTTCCCAAAATAGATCTTTTGTCAAGTCCATACACATGGCTATAAAGTGTCTGATAATAAAGAGGATAATGGCATTTTAACTGTAACTGTCTGCTTGTTAGACTCAACCATTACTTTGCTGAGTACATTTTTTTCATAGCCAATAGAACCAATGACCAGAGCAATGAAACTGTAACCTCTCAGATCAGTTCCAGAGACAGCTTCCAAAAACAGGTGTCTGTGTCCGTTTGGAAATTTATGCCCCGAAACTAAGCTGCCATATGGCATTTTAACTAGGTCTTAACCCTGAGGTCTCAGGCTCAGCTTTGTTCTTTGTGACTTCTCAGGTCCATGTTTCAGTCTTAGTTCTAATAGAGTTTTTCCACAGGCCTGGGTCAGTGGCTATAGCTGCACTGTGCCAAGCCGAGCCGTGGTGGCATGTGTTTCTACTCCGGCCTCACAGCAGGCCGTAGCAGTACTGAGCCGCGCTGCTGTGCCCCTGCTTGCTGGCAGGAAGTCTCTCTGTGTTCAGCTCTCAGTGACCTCTACCTGAATCTGTGGTTAGGAATTTAGTTTCACTCCTCTGTTCTTGTTAGTGATTTTGAGTATCAGCATTATTTTACTGTTTACTGATCATTCTCAGATGTATCAGAGCTGTGCTAAGTTACTGCTGAGGCAGACCGAACCTCTCCTGCTGTTGCTGCTTCACGTTAAAAGCTTTGCTCGACCAATCTACTGGTGCAATGCTTTTATTGAGGAAGAGTTATTGGAAATGCAATGTGTTCGCTACCGCCTTATTCATTAGTGTGTTATTCTTCCATAAAAACAGGTCTTAAACAGATCAACTCTGCGCTATGTGGTCAGCAGATCAGTTTACAATACTGCAGGGAGGACTAGAGCAAACAGTAACAGCAGAAATGTTCAACTAGGCTGAACTAAGTGCAAGTTCCCTGAAAAGCTGTTGTGGAGTCAACAACAAGCCATTTTGTGCAATGCTGTTTCTATTGCTTACTCATTAGAAACAGCTTTTATATTTGTGTGGTGGCTGCTTTAACTGCTGCACATCAATGAGCTCCTCTTTTCAATACAGCCCACAGGGAGGGTAAGAAGTCAACAGGGAGATTGAAAAAGGGACATGAACTTGTGCGGTGCATGTCTGGATGTTTTCCAGTTTGTTCGATGTTCACTGTTGTTATTGGTCAATTCTTCCATTGTGTCTGTCTTGGGCTCGTCCATGTGTTTACACATCTTGCTTGTGTATCATTTGGAAGAGCAGGTCCGTTTCGACACGTTGTGTTAAGTTGAAGCTTAGCTGACCTTTATTTCAGACACAAATTTTTTTTAGCTTTTTTCTAGTTTCCTATGTTTGATTAGGATCCATTGACTTTAGTCATTTTTATTATTGAATTTATCAGCTTTTCGTTTCACACAATTTTCTGCCTTTTTTGCCCAGTTCCAGCTATCCAATTGGACAGTGCGCAATTTCTTCCGATTTCCTCAAGACATGGAAATTTTTTGCTGTTTAAAGCTCTGTTCCGCTTTTCTTAGCGTCCTTTCTGAAATACCATCAGGTTTTAATGCGTATGTTATGTGACTGGGTCAACGCACTCATCACTTCAGTTTTCGCTGTCTCTCCAACACAGACCTTTCTAATCGCAGGCTCTGTGGGCAGCCAAACCAGATGAGAAAAATGAGAACAACGTGTTCTCATACTGGCGGGACTCATACAGTGGAGTGACAAAGCTTTATTATTAATGAAGCTTAAAAAGCCTCTTTCCATTCTACATCTCTTAACTCAAGCCTTCTGAAACCAGCCCTGAACTTATCCATTGTCCATAATTCAGCCACAGTTCAGTCCTGTGAAAAATAATGTACCACTGCAAGGTTAACAATATTTGTCAGGGATCCCTGAAACTGTACAGATTAGTACTAGGATTGCTTTAACCGGATATTAGAAGTCAAGTTTCCACTTACAGATGTATGACTTAATCACAGGCTATCAAGAAAGTGATCGTGGGGATTGTAAGGTATTTCTTGAAGAAATAGGGAGGAAATACAGATGATATGATTATTCTTGACTCTTACAGAGCAGACTGTCAGGACTCAGCTTCATGCCACTGTTTTCCTCTACCTTGTGCTTCCTGTGTGTCCACGTTGTGTCTGTGCTGAGCTGGGCGTGGTTACCTGGTTCCTCCCGCTGCCTATCCACCTACACACCTGTGGCTCATCTACCAATCACCACCACGGTATATAAACCCCAGCGCTTCACTCCAGTCTTTGCCAGATTGTCTATTTACTCAGCTGGTAGTGTTCTTGGCTCTGACTCTCTCAGTTGTGTTTCTTGAATTTCCTGAGAAGAGCGTGCTCTGTTGGATTCTCTTGTGCTTTTGGATGTTTTTTGACGCTCCTGTTTTTTTCCCTCCCTGCCTCGAGCTACACCCCACCTGGACTCATTGCCGTAAGCCAGCCAAACTCATTCTCCGTCTCTGCCTACCTGTGATCCTGCCTGCCACTCTCCAACACCTGCTCGGCTCAGAACAAGATCTGAACGCTCACTTCCTGTGTGCACAATAAACTGTCAATATCCCGCATGTCCTATTCTCTGTGTCCTGCTTCCTGGTTTAATTCAGCTCCTCGACATGACACAGATGCTCTTCCTGCTTGCTCTCTGCTTTGCTTATGTTCTTTAGCTGATATCCTCGTTTTGTTCTGAAAGTGGAGTCAGTTAAAGCTGTCACATAGAAGCTCAGTCAAGTTGGTGAATGATAAAATAATAATAACCACAGAGATAATCACTCAAGTGTCTGTCAGAAATTAGACAGGCCCCATACCGCTTCCTTAAACACGCTGGTGATCTTAAACAGCTGGAGGCATGGTCAAACACATCGTAGCAATCACAGACCATCTGGTACCTGTTTCAGTGATCTTACATTTGTCAGCCACAGTCAGGGTCCTCTCCTGTCACAGAATCCCTACAGCTGAAATGAGCTCTTTTTAATGTCAGATCATTGGTCAGTGAAAAGAATGAACATTTTGTGTTTAGTTGAGACCTGGCTAAACAGCACTACTGGTGTGGCAAAACTGAGGCTTGTCCTCCAAAATACAATAATCAGTCAGTGAATACATGGATGAGCAATAATTTCTGGAAGTTAAATGAGGGCAACTGAAATCCTACTAGTTGGCTCTAAAACAAAAAGAAATGTTTTAATCTGGGGAAATTAACTCCCTGGATTAATCTGAGGTTACCTGTGTTCTCCTAGATTCAGATCTAAGGTTGAAGTCCCACATCAACAAGGTGATAAACTTCCTTTTTCCACCTTAGAAACAGAGCTGAAGTACAGCCATTTGTAAATCAAGAAGATGCTGACACACTGATTCATGCCTTTGTTTCAAGCCAACTCGATTATTGTAACTCACTATTTACTGGAAAAAACACCAGTTTGAGCTGCTCTGCACTGACTTCCTGTGACTTTCAGAACTGATTTTAAGGTCCTCCTCCTTGTATACAAAGCTCTTAATGGACCAGGACCAAGCTTCATTGCTAAATCCCTTGTTTGTTATTTACCTTAAAGAACACTGTGATCATCTGCTGCTGGTTTATTGGAGGTTTCCAGCAACAGTTGAAAGTCGATGATGCAGGCCTTGTTAATTACAACCCAAAGCTCTGGAACACACAACCTACAGATATCAGCTGAATATTTGTAAAAGAAAACTAAAAACCTCTCCTCACTTTAGCCTTTAACTAGCTGCGACTTCCTGAAACAGGACTTCTGTGCTCTGCCTCACATTTATGCACTGCTGCACTTATAAAATGCTGTTTTTTTTTCACTTCATTACTGTTATTCAGTGGATTAATTTTCCTTCTCATGCACTGTCTTTATTTTCATCGTTATTCTATCTTATTTTTGCTATTATTAAGTGGGTTTTATTCTCCATCTTATCCTACATTAGTTTTCTATCCCTGTTTTTTATGTTCATTCCATGTCTTTTTTTATGTGAAACACTTGGTGCATGTAAAACACTTTAAGCTGCATTTTTTTTAAGAAATGTGCTCTACAAATAAAGTTTATCACTATTATCATTATTATAATGATGAAGCTAAAAAAGTTAGTCCAGACAGAGAATCAGTGTTATTTGTACAAAAGCATACCAACCATTTCTCAATCTAATTTGTCTTGTTAAATAACTGCTTTGTAGTTTCACCAAAACAAGAAAGTCTCCAAACACTTAAAGTGTTATCACCCGATTGAAACAAGTCAATCCAGAGACAAGGAATACATAACGATGACATGCGACTTTCCACATGAAGGCCACACAGCTGTTTTTTAATTCCTGAAAAGGCTTACTGTGGAAATGTCTGTGAGGAAACTTCCAGGAGAAAATCACTGGCACATACATGTATGGCTGCAGTAATTACCAAGGTCACAATGTCTAATTAATGACGGAACCCGGCTAACGAGCATCTGTAATTACAATCAGACTGCTCTTCGAACAAGGCAGTGTGATTAACAATTAGAGCCTATTATAACAAGGGCCCTTCAATTAATACCTGCCTTTAGGCAAGATGTGAAGAGAGAGATAGAGGAAGGAGACAGAAAAAAGAGAGCAGGAACTAAGGGGGGGCGAATATAAAGACAGGTAACTGAACTGCAGAGAGAGAAAGACAGCGAGCAGTCCCGTGTTCTGCATGTGAGTTAACGCAGCTACAGCACAAACACATTTTTACACATTTTAATTAAAAGCATGAGGTGTACTCAGTCACACAACCGAACGACTACCTAAAACATGAGTGCATGCTGTGTTTCACACGAGTTCAGCTTCGTCGTTTATATGAAGTCAATCTCATGTCAGAATTTATGGGGACATTAGCTCATCACAAACAAGTAAAGATGTGCTCATGCTCTGTGAACTGGAAGCGTGGCTCTGCACCATGTAAAGCCTGGGAAACACGGGAGGCTGGCTGACTGCCCCAAGATGAATCCCACCAGCAACCAGTTCATGTTTCTAACAGGTTCTCCCCACTCTGAAACTCACCCCCCCTGAGAAACCAACGCTGATTGTTGGCCCTTCCAATTTCCAGTTTTCCTCATTATTAAACTCATTTGGCTTCTGTTAGAGTGTACACGAACCCACTCACTTGTTCTAGCCACACCCTCGACATATGACACTGAAATTAAACACGTAATAGTCTGTTCACAGAATCCTCCTTTATCAGATCATCATTTAATCATTTCTGAATTCCTATTACTGGACTAATCGCCATTAGGCAGAAATTCCTGCACTAGATATCTATCTGATAGCGCTGTAGCTAAATTTAAGGAAGTGATTCCACTGAATTCAATGCCACGTTTCCAAGTAACAGAGAACTCATTAGAATTAATAGAGCCCGCTCCTGCTTGAGCTTGCTGCCATCGCCCAGTGCTGTTGGGTCTGTGTGCACTGAACAACACAGTCTTCACCTGCTCTACATGGAAAGTGTCATGAGAACTTTTGTTGTGATTTGTGCTATATAACTAAAACTTGAATTAATAGAAAGCATGTTTTCATCAGTCTGACTTGAGCCTTTGGGAGATCATCCATTCCATAAACAACTATGGCAAGCCTGCTTAATGCAGTGATTGTGCTTCCAGTCGACATACAGCGAGACACAGGTGGACCATATTTGACCGGCTAACCCCTCTGCTGCTGTTTGGCAGGTGTCATTCATTAACTGCTGTTTGTGGAGTCATGAATATTGTGCAGAGGAAGCAACATGTTTACATAATCAGAAAAGCACCAAAACCTTCCTGTAAACCTGCTGCACAGTCTCTGCAGTTCCTTGCCTAATATGGCATTTATGTTCCTTTAAAGGGGGAATTTGTTCCCTCTGTCTACACATGGGATGTTGATGTCTGCTCCCGTTTTTATTTTGTTTTTATTTATTGAGCTTTTTGGTGGAGCAGAGGCATGTGGTAGGTGGCTTTTATTTTCAATTTATAAGAACAAACTGAATGCTTGTTGAAATGAAAAACTACAAATGAGTTTGTGATGGGAGGTGTGCTGTCTTTATTGTGTGTGTGTGTGTGTGCTCATGGGTAAACTGTTATGCCTGCCACTTCATTATTTATCACAATATTAAGCTGCCTCATGTCTCTGTGGACTGTGAATGAAAAAATAGTCACATTTTATTATGCTTGCATTCAGAGTGAGAGAGAATGAGGCGCTGAGGTCAGGCATAGCCACTACATTACACACACACACACACACAACGAGAGAGAAAAGTCAGATGGCGATGGATATTTAATGACTACTGAGACATATTGTGTTTTTTAGTTTAGAAAAATATACTTGAAAAATTGTAATTAATTGAAAACATCCTGAAAGCTTGTTTTGTCAGTCTAAGCTCCCACTGCTAAAATACGATAACAACAGCGGTGTCCTTAACCAAAACTCAAATGATTTTGTGCTTGCTTTCATTTTTGTTTTTCTATTTTTGCAACCACTGCCTTTTATCAGCAACAACACTTTCATGTCAGTTATTTATGAAGTCGTAATTATCTTGGGCTGTGAAGCCGGACCCTTGGAAACACCATGAATATGATATGATATCTGAAAATACAGCTGCAAATGTTATTAAACCATCAAAATGACCCCAAAACACAAGGCTTTGTGAATATATGGACGAGATGTTGAGAAGTGATGGCCTGCAGTTTGTCATGTTGGAAAGCTGAGTATGATGACATGGATTCTGGATTGATGGTCATATTCAGCTGTTCCTTCTTCTGTTCCTTCCTAGTGAAACTAATTCATCATGCTAAAATTACAGGGACAGGAATCACACTTGTTTTCACGAAATCTGTCACCAGGAAACATTATCTTGCCAATTCTCTCGTATATCTGTGGGTCACATGAGTTCGTCTTACCTTGCCTGTAGTTGGCGCTGTCATTTAAGGCACATCAAATGTGAAAATACAACAGTCAATTTCAAAAGAGACTGAAAGAAGGCAAAGGGCAGTCTTAGTTTTTCCAGCAGCACTCAATCCTTGCTGTAGTTGGCAGCTGAATGTGAACTGGAGACAGTGGACCTTGTGAGAGGTTAACCAGACCGTCATCCTAATGTGGTTAACCTCAGTTAGGTTTAGGAAAAGATCAAGAGTTAAAATAAGTATGTTACTGTTAAGTACATGATGCCTTCTTCCATATGCGGGCTTTCTTGCTCTTTGTACTACATCACCTGACTTCCCCTTTGCTCCTGTCATCATTATTAAGGCCACTAGAGGCTGCTCTAACATAAATATGGGATGTAATGAACTGCAGTAACTGGAATAAACATACAAAGAGCTACACATAGCAAACTAGTCTGCATGTGTTTTATGAGTGTTTAAGTGCAGGTCAATTACAGCAGACAGATATAGCACAAATAATCATAAAAATAATATAGTGTAAAATGATTGTGTGCTTATCTGAGACAAGCATGTCGTCAATTATAGCTAATCTGGTAATCCAATCACAATAGCAGCCCCTAAATGCACTATTCTACAACCTTCATTTACATGACATTACCAGTATTTACACTGGGTCTTTTACGTGTGTTTGACAATAGGAGCGACACAAAGATGCAGAGGCTTGTGCCTGAGAATGAAATGACTGTCTGTGTATGTGCTTAAGACACAAAAACACAGACAGGTTACAGATCTTCAGCAGGACAATGACTGGAACCAATGAGCAGACAGAGATGTAGATACTGTATCTGGATTGTACAGTATCACAGTGTGACAACAGCCAATGAACAACAGCTTTCCCACGCACAAGAATGATCCACACACAAACATGGCCTGCAGCATATGGGACAAAAGGATCATTTTACTTTATATTTCACCTTATACTTGTTGTTATATGTGCCATACATTTTTTTATCAGTTTTATATCAAGAATCAAGACATCGGAGCGAGGGTCAGTCATAGATGATCTTCACTGTGTGTCTTTCTGTTCAGCACCCAAAGGCGGAGCTGTGTGAGTGTGTATAACTCTGTGTATATCTGTGTGTGTGTGAGATTGACATCACCGCCTGTTCAATCCAGTGACCAGTTGTGTCAGGTGTCCCCTGACACAGTGGGCGCATGCACTGAATCTGTGAGTGTCTGTTCAAGTGTCTGTGATAGTCCATGGGTAAAAGATATGCTTGTGTGTGTGTGTGTGTGTGCGTGTGTGTTAATGGAGGGATTAACACCTCTAAATGAGGACATTCACACAGTCCTGTGTCATCTCACCCTATTCTCTCCTCCTTTCATCTCTTAGATACTCAATAAATCCCCATAACACACCTCTTTACTTCCACTCTCCTCTTCTGGTCTTGACAGTGATCCCTGTCACTCACAGTATCTGCTGCAGCTACAGACACAGCTTTCAATTGAATAAAACCTGTGTCAGTGTTTGTCATTTCAGCCAAAGAAAAAGACATTTATTTGGTGTTTTCTTCTGAAATACTGTCTTCTATCCACTTTGAAAGTTCAGAATTCACTCAAAAATCTAGGCTGTACAAGTTCTAATTGCGCCACAGGAAATGTAGCTAGCACATTTTTTTACGTATTGTCTTTAGAGCAAACAATATTGTTTCAAAATTTCAAAAGCATGACCGATGGTTGACCGATGGATTTATTGGTAAGGCTGAAGAATGCAACCAACTGATCATCTTTACATCACACACACATCACTAAGTCATCTCAGCATTATTCAGGTTTAAGCAGCTCTCTCTGCAGTGTGACAGTGAGTATGATGAAAAGGAAAGACGGATTTGGGTTGTTTTGGGCCTTTTCTATTTGTTTAGTTTGAACCATGTATGGAGCAGTGCTCCCTGCTGTCTGACAGGTAGTCGGTGAAGTAACTGGCAACTATAAATCAGCAAAAAAGCAAAGAGGAAAACAAATGTCTGACATTTCTCAAGGCAGTGTCAGGTTAAGTCATTACATGAAGCCATTTATCACTCAGTATCACATATGCTTGGGAGCTGCAATGGGGCATAACTTCAAGTCACACAGTGTTAGCAATAAATGTGCAATTACTCAACACACATCAGAAGAGCAGCAATTTCATTTGAACAAATTAGGGAGAAAACAGAGGAGAGAATGGTGCAGCAGAGGAAGGAAAGGCAGGTAAGGCCAGGTAGGAGAGACAAGAGAAAGAAACAAGAGGAGCAGAAGAGAAAAGAGAGAGGGGGGTAAAAGAAGGGGAAGGAGCTAAAGAGAGTGAGCTGTAGAAAGTGGAAGGAGAGAAAGTAAAATGCAAATGACTATCTGTGAATATGGCAAATGTACAGTATATAGCAAATATATTTACCATTTAATCTGTAAAAGCTTCTGTCTTACAGTTTGTGAGTGTGAGAGGGAGAGAGAGAGAGAGAGAGAGAGACAGAGAGAGAGGGGGAGGGAGAGAGAGAGAGAGTGTAGCATATGTTATCCTAAGCACTCCAAGGTTTATTCTCGAGGCTGTAAATATTTGTGAGAAAATTGTATTTGCAAGTCTGCTCACAAACAGGCACACATGTGCCTCGAGCCTGGGTTAAAAGAGTGAGAGCAAGGATGAGAGAGGCACAGTCGTGGCATCATGTCGTGTGTGTGTGTGCGTGCGTGCGTGTGTGTGCGTGCGTGTGTGTGTACGTGTGTGTATGTCTGTGTGTGACTGACTGTGTATATGAGAGCGGCTGAGAGAACTGTATATAGGGTAAAGATACGTGGCAGCTGGTGAGTGTTTTGTCTGCAAAGATTAACTATAGAGTCTATATGATACCATGGCTGTTTGACACACACACACACACACACACACACACACACACACACACACACACAGACACACACAGTGTATCTGACACCGCGTCAGCTGACAGGTATGTTGAGGAGACAGCAGCCAGTGTTTGAACAGGACACAAACCTGGCCTGTGGGAGTGACGCTGATCTTGTCATCAGATCGGATCCAGTCAGTGTGAGGAACTCTCGAGATGTGATTTGATTGGTGCTTCGTGGGTTGTGTATGGGACCATTTGTGTGTTACATCTTCTGTCTTTGTCTAAGTCTTTGCGTCACAATTGATTTTCAAACTTTGACTGAAGGATGTTGCTTGTGTCCTCTGACATTAAGCTGGTGGACGGATACAGCTTTGAAACTGTCTTGGGGAAAACACCTTTTCTTTTTCTTTAAGAAGTCAAATATTCAAATAAAAGAGAGTGATACTGTTGAGTGTGAAACTTGACTTGCTGATGAAATACTGGTGTCTGCTCTTTTCAAAGTGAGCTGGCGGTTTGTACTTGAAAGATTGACTCAGGTTTGAACTTGTGTTTTGGGCCAAATTGCTGACGAAACCTGACTGAGAAGAGGCCTAAAATGGGAATAAAGAGTGGATGATCTTGAAAATAGACTGGAATGACTTATCATTGGTCAGTGAGCAGCAGCAGAGCATCATCTGCCTGCGTAACTGCCTCAAAGCTGCAGGGCAGCCACCTTGAAAAAGACCATTTAACCCACTCACGCTTCATGAACGCTCTCCTACCAAAGGTACTTCATCGTCCCTGTGGTCTAAATTAGATTAGATCTCTGCTAATTCAACATGTTGTGCTCTTTATGAACATGGTCACGGGCAGTTCTAGGGTCAGATTTCATCCGGGGATTAGCCATGAATCTTTGAGTGAGTCTGGAGTCATGCTTTGATTGATAAATATTGAAATATCAAGAAGTGTTATATAAAATTAGTATTATTGCTTCAAACACATGCTCAATTGTCAAAAGCAGTTTTTGGCTCCTTTAATGTACATGAATTAATATTTTAAACTAAAAGGAACTCGTCTCAGCCTGATAATGTGAGTAAAACTAGCCTGGCCAGCAGGGGGTGCTGCCTCCTGAATTCTGCCTAGCGACACAGAGCCGAGAGACCAGCTCACCAACAGCATGGAGAGCAGCGACTCGCAACAAACTTTTATTTAAATGGCTAATTAGTTTCAGCTCAAGTGTCATCTGTGCATTCTACGAAAACCACAAGTTGTCTTCTGGTTCGTCATCACATTTGCCAAGTAGAAGTGCAATTATCCTGAGTGTGAAGGAAATGTAAGTCGTGTATCAGCCCATTCCTGTTGGGAGCGAGTGCACTGTGAGTTAAACACTTATTATGAGTTATCTGAAATCTGGGGGAGAGGGTGAGTCAGGTTGGTCTACAGGTTAGACCCAGACCAGGCAGGAGAGCTGTGGCTGGCAGTGACCTACACCAAGACTTCAGTATCATCACTATCACCATTAGCGGGGACAAGGTGGCTTATGTTTTCTAATCTGCCTGCACGCTCATGTGGAGAACACACACACACCCAGCAAGCTGTAATAGCATGGTGAGCGAACCCTTTTTAAAGCTGTTAGACTTCATTCTGAGTTAACGCAGATGCCCTGCATTGTGTTTATTTGCTTCATTTTGGTGGCCTGAGTGTCACAACATGAAGCTCGCTATTGGAAACTCTCCCTGTATGGGGCTAGAACAGCGACTGTACGTGCTGGCGTCGAAAATAAAATGTGGTGTTGAAAAAGGAAACGTTGTCATTGAAACACTTGCACTGGAAAAAGTTGTATTGGCACTGAAACAAGTATTGGCATTGGATGTTCCACTGAAACGTAAAACACAGACATTAAAAATCATTTCACTTTGTTTTGATATTTTTTCAGTGAAAATTTTCCTGTTTTTTCTTTATAAAATGACAACTCTGCTGACAATAAACCACTTGATTAAGGTTACAAGACGGTCACGGTTAAAAAGAAAGCAACATTGTCATCGGAAACAGGAAACAGCCAACAGTCACTCATGTTAAAGACCCTGACCTCCATTTGTGGAGTTCAAATTTGGCATTCAGCTAAACTAGTAATGCTGTTGTTTTTCTGAGGTGGACAAAAAGAGGCAGATTATGTTTTGTGACATTAATACTGAATTATTATGGTGTATAATTTCAGATGGCAGCTAGGAAGAAAGAAAGACAAGAAAAAGGAAAGAAGGATTGGATTTCTTTGTCTGCGGGACAGAGAGGGAGCGCTGGCTGCAGCGTCCAGCAGAGGATGGATGTGTTTGATTTGCCATGCAGGGAGCGCCTCCAAGTCACACAGCATTATTTTTCAGCTCCACCCCGCGAGCTGAGATTTTTTCTTACTCCGTCTCCTGAAGCCCTTGCTAGTTGCTTCATCTCCAAGTCTGTCTGCCTGTGTGTGTGTGTGTGTGTGTGTGTGTGTGTGAGAGAGAGAGAGAGAGAGAGAGAGAGAGAGACAGGCTATTTCTTACACACACCCTCATACATACCACAGTCTCATACTATAGGGTCTGTCCCCTCAGTGGGGGTGGGCTCAGGTTTGAAAGATGATGCTCTGAACTCTGCATGTGTGTGTGTGCGGGTATGTGTGTCTGTGAGTATTACTCACTCTGTCGGGACACAAATCTGTTTTTACACAGCCACACTGTGGATACTCACCTTCCCCATAACGTAATGCTGAAGACGTGGGTTAAGGGTTAGTTTTAGGTTAAGGCAAGACATGAATGCAAGTCAACGTAATGTCCTCTGAAGTGATGGAAGCTCGGCTTTATGTGTGTGTGTGTGTATGTGTGTGTGTGCGTGTGTGTGTGTGTGTGTGTGTGTGTGTGTGTGTGTGTGTGTGTGTGTGTGTGTAGCATTTTATATGAGTTTAAAGCTGAGCCAGGGACATGGTTTGGCTTTCCCAAAGGTCCAAGCATTCTCCAGCACACACATGCAGCCAAAATGTTGGGGGTTGTAAAGATTCTAGAAGCAGACATTTCCCCCTCTATCAATCTATCAGCATCCCCTTTTTTCTCTCGGGGAATGAGACAAAAGCGAGTGAGGCAGAGAGAGAAGAAAGAAGAAAAGAAAGAGTTAGCTACAAATTGTCTGGTGAATTAAAGGTCAAGGTTGAAGTTACCCTCATAAATTGTATGTGTTCGTGTGTGTGTGTGTGTGTGTGTGTGTGTGTGTGTGTGTGTGTGTGTGTGTGTCTGTGCGCCCTGAGCCTTCATAAGAATATCAAACTGCACCAGGGTTCAGAGTTTGGCTGTCCAAGAAGTCCACAAATTCCCATACACAAACACAAAGGCAAGTGCTGGAAGGGACGAAGACAGTCGCCCTGTCTTTCTCACTGGGCGAGAGACATTAATAAGAGCAGGACAGAAAAAGGACGACGTGGTGAAAGACTGAGTGGGCAACGGACTGTCTGTTGAACAGAGGCTCGTGTGTGTGTGTGTGTGTGTGAGGAGAGCTTGGAGGCAGTGGGCCTTTACATGGTCACCAGTGTGATGCTCGACTGTGGTGGAGATAAATATAAGAGAACTGCATGTGGCATTTGTATTCAGCAAAGCTCAAAAGAGAGAGCTACAAATCGTTGAGAGAATAGGGATTTAAGGCACAAATTATCCAATAAAACCTGTGTCACCGCTGAGAAGAAAAAAACAGCAGCATCGCGATGCTCTCTGGAGCTTTGAAAGGACAACTTCAATTAAAGCTCTAAAGGTCTGGGAAAGTAAGAAGTAAAAGGCTTCAGCAAGGACACTGATTCAGTCTACGTCTGGATTCACAGTCTGCCTAAACGCATCAGAAAATGAGCAACATTTGTGTCGAGTCTTCAGAGGTTGCAACACGAAGAAGACAAGAGCAGTGAGTACAGACCAGTTAGCTGAATTTCACTGGGAATCACACAACAGTGCTCTGTTCTGTTCTGTTAGCTGTCCAGTGTTGTGATGGTTTGATGTTGGGGTGTGTGTGTGTGTGTGTTTGTGTGTGTGTGCGTGCATGCGTGTGTGTGTGTGTGTGTGTGTGTGTGCATTCTGAACAGTCAGTCTATGGGGTGGATGAAAGAGAGAAAACTAAAGAGAATATATGAAGGGAGATTGATGGAAAAATTGAATTAAATAAATAATTAAAATAAAAAATGTACATTCCTAATATTAGTCCTTCCCTTTGCTGCCACCATTGCTACAACAACAACAACAACTACTACTACTTCTACTACTACTAATAATAATAAGTGTGGGGGGAGTGCCGCCCCGTCCACTGGTAGCGGTGACACTGAGGAGAGAAGTGGGCGGTAACTCGATTTTTCACTAAGCTGTGGCAAATCAGTGCTGTTAAGAAATGAGTGAATGTGCTTTTCTGATCAGTATAGATTGGCATTACAATCTCTGAAGATCTGATTTATCTCTTCGGGTGAATGTGTGGGCTTCCTTACTAATGGAGATCGTTGTTTTTTCTTTCTTTTGTTTAATTTGATTTGCCAAAATTTACTAGATTTATCATTAAGGTGAAAATGTTCTTGTTGAAGTCTGTTTTTTATTGATAATTTAATTTACTTGGAATGTATACTTTTAGTTTGTTCTGGGTTTCCACTGTTGGGTCACTTACATTAATGTATTCAAGTTGTTTGATTTTTTTTTCTTTCTTTCTTTTTTTTTAGAAACAGAAAATGAAAGACTGCTTCCTGTTCCCCACAGAAGAGTTGGCGATGACTTTGGGTAACTATTCATTTCTAGGAAGGAGGCCCACTTCTTTTTAATGAGACTGTCAATATCCAGAAGAGATGTATTAAAGTCGTCTTTGTTACCAGTGCAGCAAATTGTAATGTTAATGGTTAATTATGAATAACCGCATAATTGATTTTTTTTTTTTACTTTTTTGACAGGCGTCTTTACATTTCTTTACATATTCTGGCAGCAACATTAGACAGTGGCAGACAGAGAACAGATTCCAGTGGTGGACTGGTGGATGTGCACTAGCTTACTGGAACAGATAAAAGTGGACAGTGACATCAGCTCAGGTCTAATGAATGTTAATGAGTGTGTGTTACACACCCTCTCCGTCTGCAGCTGCCGAACACAGTTCAGACCAGTGACTGGTGGGGCTCTTTCAATTTGATGGAACAGAAACAACCAATGTGCGCCCTGTCTGGTCAAGCCAAGCTCTCTTCTAATTAAATAACAGGATGAACAATATTTCCTTTTCCGTTTCATTAAACAAGAGTCTGATGAGGAAAAAGAATCACTATCTATCATGATACATCACACTGATTTGCCTTAAACAATGACACAACAAAATGAGACTCAGCATTTGCATACAAACATCTCAACTGATTATTCGTCTGATTGCAACACACCTCTACAGGATTGTGCTTTAACACATGTGAAGGTATTTTATAGACCTTTTAAACTGCAATAAATCAATTAGCACTTTTTCTAAACATAGTTTAATTCAAAGTTGATATTGCCCTTGTTCCTTATCTCATCTCATGATTAAAACTTTACTGCATTCACTCCAAAATCTGCTCAGGGATGAATCACCCAGGCTCAGGAATGACCGCCCCCCCCCCTCAAAAAGCTGGTAGCAGAAGAGACAGATCAAAAAAAAAAAAAATCATGAATAAAGTTATGTGTTTGTAGGATTTTTAAAAATCTGTTTTGTTTAGTTTAGTTTAGTTTTGTTTTCTGACTGGCTGCAGGTGTTCTGAAGGTAAATTCCAGCCTGCAGTCACAACTCTGGGCTTCCTTTTGGATACACTTCCTGTTAGACTTGCTAAACCTTAATCTGATTGTGCTTTAAAGTTTGAAGGATCATTTAGCAGGGTAAATTATGCTGCTTGAGGACACTTGTGTTGGTACGAAAATGTAAAATCCAGGCCCTCACATTAAAGAGAAAGCCCCACTGAGCGTCATCTTTCCATTAACACTGTCCCCTTCAGCAGTGATGCTGACACTGACAGCTCCAGCCACAGCTATGGCTCTTCACTGTGAAGCCTCGGCCTCAAAAGTCAAACTTACTGAAGGAAAATGCTGTCGACAGATGGAAAGTAAGATAAAGTGCATTTACCTTGTTTCCAGTGGCACATTGCTACCCAGCACCCAGCTGTCTTGCAGCGGGACGCTCTCAGGTGGCGTGGTCTGCAGCTCGGCTGGTGATTGGCCGGCCACGGGGGCCGGGCTTCCAGTGGGAGGGGTAAGCTGCCGCGTTGAGTTCAGGGATTGGCCGGCGTGGTGCGTGGAGCCCAGAGATTGGTTGAGAGCTGTAATTGAGGGCTGCTGGCGGTGAGGGGGAGGTACCGGAGGCAGCGTGGAGCCGTGGTGATTGGATGGTTGCTCTGTCAACACGAGGAGAGAAGAATGGTCAGAAGGGTGCTCGTCTTTGTGCTGCGCTTACTACACTTCAGCTCTTTAAAATGTCAGCGATTCACATAAAGTGGTTGATTTTGAACTTTGGTTTGGCTTTTGAAGGTGATTAATGACAGACTGGCTGAGCGAAAAAGCAAGGCCCCATTCATGTAGCATCAGAATTTTAGGAGAAAAGAGATTTTGGGATGCCTTCAGGTTTCATTGGATTGTAGTAAATTAAAACTATTGGCACCAAGAATATCCATGCATTTACTGATGAGCTTATCCTTTTCATGGCTGTTGGGGAAAATAATGTTTACATTTCATTACATTTCAAAAGGATGCACATCCAACATGGACAGGAGCAGATTGTTTGCTTGTCAGCTGAGTTCGTATCTAAACCTCCCTCTCACATCGGCAGTTTAAACAAATGGAGCTTGTGGGGTAAGTATAGTTTATTGTTGGAGTTTTGCTGCTTTTTGTAACTCAACTGTTTCAGTCTTTGTTTCAGCTGATAGAGAAGGTGTGTTTTGTCCATAAGGACCAGGGGATACTTACTGTCTACTCATTTTCTGAATAGACATCTGCATAGTAAAGAGGAGAATCTCCATTATATTCAACTTTCAGGTCATGTTTCATGATTCAGTGACACACACAGGGTCTCATCTGTAGGAAAACACAATTATCAGCATCTCATATGGAGAGAGAGAGAAACAGCCGGACTTTTGCAGTTCATCAGAGTACATATGAATTGCCGTGATGCAGTAATTGGCAGAAATCTAAGCATGGTGCCTGTAGCAGTTCAACCTGTTGAGACGATACAGTCAGACAGCCTGTCTGAATATATCAGCCCTGAGGCTATGGACAGACTGAAGATGCTGAGGAAGATCAGCAGTTTTTGATCTTTCATAAAGATCAAAAACTTGAGTCTTTACCAAAGTAGTGGTCATTAAATTCAATGCATAGTTTAAAGAAATGTACGTATGTGAAAGTTCTGACATTCAGTGAAATGAATTCAATGAAATTCATGTGATGACTTTATCTGCCGACAAATACTTCTTGAATCTTGATGTCTGCGAATGTGAATCAGGTTCACATTTTGTTCATTTAAATGTCTGAGACAAATGTAAGAAGCTGTCAGATTCAGCAGTCACCGTCTGTGGGCTTTGATGTTAACCACTATGTAAATTTCACTGCAGTGTATGGGCCGGTCAAGGCTGGCGAGAACTGAAACCCAACGCTGCTCGACTCAGCCGGGCTGAATACTGATCAGTGATTGGCCTTCAACACTCAGCTTCGTTTTTGTAAAAATATTTGCTCAAACTTGACCTGGCTTCAACTTTTCCCTGCTGTTTTTCTCCAGTGCTTTTTGGCTCCTTTTCTGTCTTCAGGGTGCTCTGAGGGAAATGAATGGCAATGCTGGTATTTGATTTGCATAAAGAGCATCAAGTCTCCATTTCCCAGCCCTGCTGTTATTCATTCTCCACTGTCCTCACAGGAGAAAATAGAAAGCAGAGAGAGAAAAGGGATATGTGCAGGAGCAGTGGGGAGAGCGAGGGAGGGCTTTCTGGTTGTGGAGGATGTGCTTGCTTTCCCTCTCTCTCCCCCTCGCGCTTTCTTTCCATATGCTGTTTTGCCGGCTTAGTAATTGCTCCGCTTATGCAAACCTTCAAGGCTAAATGCCGAATGCCACACACACACACACACACACGCATGCACACACATCTGTGCTTGTATTCTTGTGAGGACGCTCATTGACATAATGCATTACTGAGCAGAACCGTAGGTTTCTGTTGTGTGTATCAGGATCGATGTCCCACTGGATCTTCCCAACATATCTCTGCTGTGTGTGTTCATTACCATGAAGCCTCATGCAAGAGAGTGTGTTCACTTCACAAGCTTTGTACAGCACACACAATCACATCCGTGTGTACATGAGTCCAAAAAGTGCAAGTAGCATTCAGGCCGAAGGGACAGCATGCACCGCCCCACTCAAATACTCATGTAACGTATGGGGCACGTTTATTCTGTATTTAAGACAAACACTAACCTAAGATTTTTGTTCAATGATTTCATGTTCAGATAACAGCAGTGGAAAAGAACGAGATGAAAGCATGAAATCGTGCACAGATAGAAAAGAACGACCGCGAATAGGAATATTTAAGTATTTCATCTTGGAACTTCATCACTAGGCTCTTCACGAAGCTGCTGAGAGGAACTTTTACTGAGGAATAACAACCATATTAGTGAGCATGATGTTGTTTCAGTGGACCCACAATGATTTGCTAGTTGGGAACCAGTCTGTGAGAGTGTCTCTGAGCAGTATTCATGTAAGGAAAGAAAACCTAATTGGAGGCAACTGTGCATTTCCATGTTGTAATGTAATTGAGGTCCTGGTTGCATGTGGATGTGAAGACTCGCAGCCTTCAGGGACAGCTACTGTGCCACACCAAGAGACATCCAACTGGGACATGAGCCTCAGAAGCCTCAGGCAGCTTTCCAGAAAAACGCAGGAATCAGTTCAGCCTGGACACTGGCACTGACTAATACTTTCTAGCTGCCACCAAGAATGACCTGTGTGTTGATGACAGGACTCTTTTTCTGGTTGCTAAACATGTCTTTGTCTTTGGGTGATGCTGCTACTGGGACACGTAGAACAGCATCTACAACACACGGTCTAATGATGGCTATTAAGCTGAATTTGACTTTGTCATGTGAGAGCACACATTACGGTTTGTGTGTTTCTTCAGCTGACAGGCATGTTCTGCTTCATGAATGACTTCAAAAACCAAAAGAAATGTTCAAAATAAGGCTGACACAGATGCTATTTTAAGGATTTTCCCTAAATCATCCAGTAAAGACTCGAACACTTGTAACGTTTAGATGTTTAGTGAAAATGGCCCCTGAAGTGTTATATAAATCATTTATTGTCATCTGCCAAAGAACTGGCATGGTCGCTAAATAGTCTTTGGTTTGATTTGGATCCAAGACGGTCTTCTAGTGCCAAGGCAGCCATTGATCCCAGTTTCCACCATTACTCATTATTCACACAATTTCTAACACGGCTGCCAATTTAGTCATTGATAACATGCTCAGGCAGAGTAATTACTGGAGCTAGAATAAATGATCTGTCTGGTACGTGGAGGAGAAATTGATCTGGAGGACTGAGCAATTAAAATACAACATCATGAATGTTATGCTCACAGGTTCATTGTTAGCATTTAGTCTAGAAGTAATGTGATTTGCACTCCAACAACCTGTGGTTAGTTCCACCCGCTGAACCTGCCAACACAGACATTAACCTCGTTTCTTCCTCCGCTAGAAGAGAAATATTTGTAAAACTATAGCTATACAAAGTTCTATGATTTCTGTTGCTTTCACAGCATGTTGCTGAATTACTTCTTACTGTATAAGCTGTGTACAGTGTGTTACTGTAGATTTTCAATACATTATGGGAAAATGTTACTATAAACCTGAAAACAGTAAATATTTTGCAAGCATTCTTCAGGTGTAGCTCTCAGTGGGGTCTGTGCAGCAGAATGCAGACTGCAAATCAAACTGTGACCAGTGTTTACAACAGTTTACAAAAAGTTCCTGTGTCCATGTCTTAATATCTTTTATCCAATCACGTGTTCACAAAGTGTTCGTGAACCTCCCTCTATCCTCACTTGTGAACAACTAGGCCTTTCCAGGATGCTCCTTTTATACCCAATCATGATACTATCACCTGTTACCAATCAACCTGTTTACCTGTGGAATGATCCAAACAGGTGTTTTTGGAGTGTTCCACATCTTTCCCAGTCTTTAGTTGCTCCTGTCACAACTTGCTTGAAATGTGCTGCACCAGATTCAGATATTTACAACAATCAATGAAGTTAATGAGGTAAAAAATTAAGTATGTTGTCTTTGTACTGTTTACAATGAGTATATGTCCAAAAGGTTTAGCAAATGATCCAATCTTGTTTAATTACTGTTTTACAAAGCGTTCCAAATGTTTGGAGTTGGGCTCTTAGTACGGCCCACTAAAATGACTGGCTTCATTTATATTTAGTTAATGATTTATTGGATTTAAGAGACTTAAAAATCCCCTAAATTGGACCTAAGTGTACTCTCACTTACAGATGATGATATATATTTTCATTGAACAACACAAGGGGGGACTGGACAACATGACAGTCAGAAGTCAACAAATAACACGCCCCATATTATGAGTCCACTGTCCACCTAAAATCCCCTTTTAAATGTACTGAGAATCGTTGGCCTCTGCTTTGCGACTACTTTACAGTCTGAAACCAAATCCTAAATATGATGACAATATTGAAGTTTGTTTTAATCAGAACAGTTGTGGTTTGCTGACTGGACTCAGACTTATGGTCTGCACTGTATGTGTACAGTCATTATGAATCCACTTACAGTGGCTGCAGTTGTCTTCTGTTCCGCTTGGTTGTGTACTTTCATACACTCTGCCTTTTAGAAATGCCTGTCTCCAGTGTGATCAGAGTGCGGAGCAGTGCTCCTGCACCTTCACATTCATGCACAACTGTTTATATAATGTGAGTTACGCAAGTCAACTGAACTACTGAGGCCATGTTAAAGCTCCTGGTTGGATGTCAAAGTACCAGGGCAGCTGGAAGGCTCATTTCCTCTTAGGTGCTTTATTTTTCATTACAGAAAGGATGTTTTATCATTTTGCTCCTCCTCATTCAGCTTCATAACATTATCCAACTCTTGTTTGATAAAGCTACAATAGAACACTGGCCAATTTCTTAGAACTCTCTTATCAATTTTCTAAATGAAATAAATAATATAGCAGACTAGCTTGTTAGAAACAGTTTTTTGGACTTTGATTGTATTTACAGAAGAATGCCAGACTAAAATATCACTTTTGTCTGTGCTTCACATCTTTCAGTAGACTTTACAGTGCTGGCACTGTTGGGTATCAGTGGTTGACAATTCCACTAGTCCATAAGTTATTGTTAATTTGACAATAAACATTTTACAGTGTACTTCATTTGATTTGCAAAACAAACTCAATTATCAGTTCCATATATTGGCAAAGTAATGTGAGATGAGACATGCTAAGTTAGTGGAGCTCAAACCAAAACAGGGAGGAAACAGCCTGTTGCTAAATCCTCCTTGGACTGCAAGTCATTATTTATTACACCAAAGTTCCTGCAGGATGATAAACAATCACACATCCACACAACCACACACACGAGCACACACAAATCTCCGTTTACTTCAATGCACATTGGATTTTCAGTTGCTCTGGAGCATGTGTGTCAGCAGAAAAAATATTCCGATCCAGAAAAAAAAAAAGATGAGAGCAAGACAGATGAGCAGTGAGGAGGAGAGGGCAACAGACCCGGAGAGGGACAGATAAAGGTATGCAAATCAATGAAGATACCAAAGAGGTTGCTCGAGTGAAAAGAGATGAAATCATTGGTTGGAACTTTCATTTTCTCCACACACTGAACTGACGAGCTGAAACTTATTCAGGCAATCAGCCTTTACCATAGGCGATCTGAGTGGAACTCACCACGTTCACTTCACATGTGGGAAGCAGCCCATGCCAAATGAAGAAATGATCCGATAGTAAGAATGCAGGCTTAATTCATCAATAAAGTTCCACATCTGAAAAATACAACACTTCAGGAGCCACTGAAATAGATCCTATCATTTATCCATGCTAGCGTCTTTGGTCAAATGAGTTTCTGAAATTAATTCTAACTCCCTCAGCTAAAATAAAAATCCATGCACAATCAGTGCTGTGGAGAGGCTGCAGCCTTCTGCGTCAGCTGCCACAACGCAGCGCAGTGTGGGGAAAAATAATGGACCCAGCTACTTTACCGCTCCAATTTCCTGATTATAAAACACAAGTATCTGTCAGGCATCTCATTTATTAAACATGAGGTTTAAATGGCATTTAGTCTTTGAAAGTCATTACTGTTGTTTTTGTGCTTTTTGACTGAAGCTGCTGATAGTAGAACGTTCAGTGTTTCACCCAGACTTTTTGTTGCCTCACCAAAAAATATTAAACAACTGAACTCTGGTGATAAAAACAATAAAAATAACTAATACTATCAGAACATACTCATACTTCAGTGGGATGAAATTAAAATGTCTCATTATGCTCAAGTAAATGACACAACAATTTATACTGACTCATTCTGGGAAACACTAACTCATCACTTAGATGTGACCATTTATTTTGCAAATCTAAGCGCTAATATGTCCAGATGCAACATGCCTGCTTTATCCTTGTAAGTATGCTTCTACTGTATTTAATATATAAACCTGTGATCTAGCGACCTATCAACTAATACCACTTAACTAACCAGCACCATTAATAGTCTTCATGATGAAAATGCATGGTAAGTGTCAGATCTGCTCAATCAGCATAGGTGGAGTTTAATCAAATCAGTGGCTTAATGCAAAGCCTGAGTCAACCAGCTGGAAAACCTGTCGTTCTGCATATGAAGTAAGGAAGCACATCTACATCTATTGGATGTACACTGAGTGCTGCAATTCACAGCCTTTACCATGCTGCAGGAGATCATGGCTGTTCAGAAAAGTTTGTTGGATTTATTTATGTTTATCATCATGGGTTCAAAAATGAGCTTTATCTTCTGAGCCAGTATTGCACCTAAAGGTGTTTGGGAGTAAATGATTAGCTGCACTCCTTTATATGTCAGCCATAGAGTATTATGTACAACTGGGATAAACATCATCTACATAAAAATGAGATGATTATCTAACTGCGGTGTCCTATAGCTACTCTGTAGGCACTCTGGCTTTGGTCGTAGGCTTACCACAACACAACAGTGCCAAATTCAGATGGTCTGTCACTCGCTTTGCTTAATTGCCTCCCAGAGGAACTTTTCTGGGTGCTTGAACTGTCAAGTGGAGAAACATGCTATAAGAAATTTGAGAAAGAAAGGGAAAAAACCAAAATGAAAGCCTCAGTCAAGGAAAAAAAACAAAACAATGCTACATGAACCCCCTTGAACTGCTGTGTGTGTGTGTGTGTGTGTGTGTGCAGTCACCTTACTGTAGTTACAGTACGGCAGAACAAATGTTTTGTAGCAGCGTGTGAGCCCTCAGGCATTATCTTACTGGAGAATGTGTGTGAGCCTGTGTAGTTCATGCACACACAGCTCTCCATCAGCGGGATGGACTGATGTGTGCACAGTAAATTGGCATCTCAGTGGAGCAGTGAGGTGAGGTGTTGTTGAGGGAAGAGGTTATTTGTCAAAGGCAGAACGATTACAAGTTTCACTATGACCCTCTGTCTCCATCTATGTATGTCTGTGTCCATCACTGTTTCTGTTCTGCACAGCACTTATTCTCTCTCTGCATCACTGCCTTCCCTCTATCTCGTCACTCTCTCATAAACCTTGTCAAAAGTTATACATTTCCATTGTCAGTGTTTCCAGGGTTTTGTTCTTTTTGTCTCAACTCTGATTTCGCTGTACACTCAGAAAAAAGCAGCTCTAGTCAAGGGTTCTCTGGTTGGCCACTAAAAAAGCAACAATAATACATTTTGTCATGGGAGCATTTTCTACAAACATGACTTAGAGCACCATGTGATGTGCAGGCTTTGGAGTATGGAGCCACGGAGGACTTCTGAAGAAGCAGAAAAGAATTGCTATGATGATTTGCTGTGTTTATAAGACTTTTTTCAGTTTTGTATGCGTTAGAACAGATCCTGAATAACTCTTCTTTGTGGGTGCACACAGGAGATAAATTATGACAAGCAGCCACAAAGATTCAAATGTAACATGGCAATAAATGAGTAAAATATATTTCTAGAATTGAAATAGAGAAAGAAATCGACAAGTGTAAAAACACTAATGGGTACAAATGTAAGATAAGGTTGTGACATACCATAAAAAAGAAAAAAAAACAGATAGAAATAAATAAATAGAACAACTGAAGTGGGCTTCAGTTGTCCTCTCTTATGTTGTTCAGGGTTTGAACCCCATAACTGTTGATAGAAAATTGAACAAGTAGAGAAGAAAAGAGGCTCCAGAAAAAACAGTGACTCTGGAAGTCAATTAAGAGTTTCAGACAACAACAATGGTCAACAAAAAGAGTTTAGACAAGGTGAACGGAGGACAACGTGGACTAGAAGAGAGGCAAAAGAAAGACAAAGGGAGGGACAGAGAAAGGGCAGGAGTGAGAGACTTCAAGGAAAAAAAGAGAAAAGATCCTGGAAAAAGTAAAAGACTCATTGACATAGAGAAAGAGGTCAGTGGAAGAGTTAAGACTGATGGCTCCTGAAGCATGAAAACTCATTCCACCTCTGGACTCCCAGCACACAGAGGGGACAGAGGCAGGCCTCTATCCCCAGCCAGGGGCTGCCTTTGTGGGGCATGTAAGTGGAGAGAGCCCCTCTCTGCTCGATGACCCACACAGGGAAAAGGACGGAAAAACACAGTAAAAGAGACACAGAAGGCTGCCGAGATGTTTTGAAGGTGGGACAGCTCCATCGAGACGGGCTTACTATCACATGGCAACAAAGAACATGAGCGCTTACCACGCCTCTACTATTTCACTCCACAAGTTTTTCCAGTGCCAAAGTATGGAGAGAGAGCAGGCTGTATGCTCGCTGTTAAAGGGTAAAACATCTGCTACAAGTACAGACATAGCAGATCAATTCTGCTGAACACTCTTTATGCTTCAGGCTAGACTTGTAGAGAGGAAGTCCATTCAGTCAAAATGAGCCGCCATGGATTGTGTGTGAGTGACCTTTCTGCTCAGGCTCGGCTTGAGAGGCCGAATGCACCACACCAGCAAACCCACATGAAGCTGCTTTCACAACTGCTGGTGACCTGTACCACCACACCTTTCTTTTGCCTCTTCTACATTTACACAACAAAAGCAGATTGTTGACAAGGCTTTAAAGGTGACTATGGCAACCTTGCCCCCCCCCCCCCCAAAAAAAAAGTACTGCAGTAGAAAACATAATGCTGCCTAGATCATGCTTTTCAACAACTTGACAATGAAATGTTCATATTTAACACAGGAAGATTATTTAATTTGTTTTCCCAAATACGGTGTTGTGTATTCTCTTCATGACACTGCACCATCTAGACAACAATATGGTTTCCTGAGGAAGCAGCTTCCTATTTGCTTCACTGTGATTGGCTCCACTGTCAAAGAGCTATGAGACCAATAACGTGACTAGCTGATATGTATTTATTAATCACACACCCTCTGATCTATATTGCACTGCCTGCTGCTGCACCTACGTGAACCAAAATAGCAGGTGTGTCTGGAGATAGAAAATTTTTTTTTTAGTAGCACAGGTACACTTCTTCACTGCAGATATTTAATGCTAATCCTGTGCTGAACTGTTGCTTGTTCAAGCAGACTGAACTTTTAGCCCTCTGTCACTGGTGGTGTTCCTCAGCTTATTCAGAATTTTGCGGCCAGACTTTTAATGAAAAATAGGTGCTCTGTGTCACTTTTACAATATTTTTGAGCTCTTAATGGATTATGACTGTCCTTCATAGCGGATTCTCTGGTAGCCTGCAGCCCTTCACAAGCCTCCAGGGCCTCTGTTGGTGCTGGCTTTCCGGTCAGTCACAGCCACGGAAGAAGTGTGATGCAGCATTCGTTTACCACGCTTCAAAAGCCTCTGAGAAGAAAGCAGGGACTGTGGATGCTTTATGTGACTGCTTAAAACAACCATTTTTATCATTCTGTGTTTCTTAGCATTGTATTGTTTTTGCTCTATATTTTATATTTTCTTTTTTGTATTTTGATTGTATTTTTGTATTGTTTGTCTCATCTTTCTGACTTCTTTTTTAGCTCAGTACACTGTGCTTGAGCTACATTTTCCTTACAACTAAGCCGTACTTTTATTAATACAAACAGCACATGACAAGTGCAACATGAAAAGGGGCGAGAAAACCAGGGATTGAACTCGTGAGGAAACTCCCTAGGGGCTTAAGACCCCCGAATACCTTCACTGTAAGATGGATAAAGTGAAAAACCTGAACTGATGGAGTGAAGGTATCAGGTTTGTCTGATCCTCAGCTGCAGATGAGCTAAAGCACAGATGTTTCTTTCTAGAACAGACTAGAAATGTTAAACTGTGTATGACAGTGGTGATGAACTGAAATGAATGCTGAGGACAAATGTAAAAATCACTGATTTCAGTAGGAGACATGACATTTCAAGAGTTTAGTTTCGTTAAAGTTAGAATTGGAGCAAGTTAATATTAGTGGTTCTCGATCCTATCCAAATGTATAACCGTAATTATTCATTTTGACGGGTCATTTCTATTTTAACCGCACAGCTTTTCCAGCCTTTACAGTGCTGGTTCAGCAGCACAGAAAGCTCAAAGACAAACTGCATGCATTTGAAATCATGTCATGTGATGCTACTCAGCCAATCTGTGCATCTGTGCACTGCAAACTGATTCAGTGAGTGAGACGCACGCACACACACACACGGGGGAGAGAGGAGTAATTTAACATGGCGCGGTCAAAAAAGACAGCGACAACAGAGCTTTTAATCAAGTAGACAGACTCTTGAATGTTCATCCTTCCCACAGTCAGTTTAAATCCAGAATGCCTCATATGTTCCGAGACCATGGCGACTGAAAGCGGGAATGTAAAGCACCTCTACGAGACAAAGCACAGAGCGTCACTCAAATCCCAACCGGGAGCAAAGAAAATTAACAATCAAAGAGCCCAATATAATCGATCCGCCAGAACATTCAGTCACTGCCCACTATCGTGCTCAGGAGTGTTCCCTGAAAGATGCCTGGATTTTGGGTCAATGTAGAAAACTATTAACTGATGAGGGGGTTGTCAAGAGTGCATGAGAGCGGTAGCTGAAGCCTCACTTGGGGGAAAACAAACAAATTTTGAAAAAATCAAGCAAATATCCTCCATTACATACTTCAGGTTTAAACACAGTCCTTATTTTACTTGAAAGGAGAAAGCAGCATTTCTTTATTATTAGAGCACTTATTATTTCCAATCCCTCCAGTTCAATGTGACAACTGACGATAAATCCCGGCAGGACAAGCTGCACTGAAACAGAAACAACAGAAAGTGGGGGAGTGGAACAGAAGTAGGAAAGAAGGAGAAAAGGAGGTGATAAAGCTGCTGAGTTGTTCAGATGTGCTGAGATTGTTTATTTTAAAGTTGGCTGAGACTGTTAAGATGTTAAATGAAGCAAATGAAAAAGAAGAAAAAGGGAAACACAAGCTACACAAGCTTCTTTTTTTAATTAAGTGCTTAAAGATTAACATTTTTCCAGAGCTCTGTTATGGATTTTATCTTTAAATGCAGCCCCTACTTTAGAAATGAGAAAAAAAAAAACATTTATCACTAGAGTACTTATTATTTATTATCCCTCCAGTACAAAGTGAAAATTGACATTAAATTATTGAATCACATTTGCTTTATTTGATTTGACAGTTGTTGACTACATACAAGCAGTAACACAAATGCGAGGTTGAATCAGCACTGAATCATAACCCAAGTCTGACATTATGATGATCCGTACCTTTGCTTGTGGAAATGCTCTCTAACTGGACCTCTCTGAATTTGAACTGAATACTGTGAGAGTAACTTTCATGTTAGGAATGAAAAGCTGATGGTGAAGACCAGGGTTTGGGGCAAGTGGCTGGACAAACAATGCAGTAACTGAGGGGTCTCATAGGTATGTTAATATAAATGTGTGTGTGAGAGAGAGAGTCTGTTAATAGTGCTCTTTCTAACTGCTGTTCCTGAATTCTTGTGCTGTAAAATTGGTGTTTTCATGGCTGCTGCATCGCACAATACATATCACCTTTGAAAGAGAAAGAAGCAGGGGAAAGAGGGAGGGGAAAGAGGACAGAAGATCAGGAGAAAGAACCAAAAGGTGACACATGTGAAGGCATTACAGCAACGTGAAATGAGCAGAAAGAGAGGAAGAGAAAGCATGAAATGAAAACATAATGGAATGCAGCAAAGGAGGCTCAGGAAAGAGTGGGAAATGGTAGCAAGCCACAGTGTTCCTCCAACAGCAGGTCAGCCAAAACTGACAGGACCATGAGACCATTTTAGCGTTAGCATCACAGTAATCCTCTTACACACATGCAGCCCTGGGAAGGGATTTCACATGTAATTAAAGTCGTTTAAGCTACACGAGTCAACATTTTATTAAAAAAAGAAGGTGGGGCCACATTGTGCCTTCAACGTATTTACCTCAACAAATTAATGGTGCTGTTGTAGACTGTGACTCAGAATTTTAGAGTTCAATGTGAGATTTTGTGAACAGTGACCTCCTTGTAAATACTCAAACTGAGGAGTGAAGATAAGAAAGGAAGGTAAAATGATTTGGAAAAGAAAACACATCACCGCACTTTCCTCCAGAAAACATAGCTGGATGTTGATCTCACAATATCTAGGGATGTTTTGGATTTTGTCATTTCCCAAAAAGGTTCCAAAAATGTTGAAAAACAAGTTAACACAATGATATAGCAACCAACACTCTGATTCAAATGTTAGCTATATCTTAATTTGTGCTAATATTTGTATCTTAGTTGTGAATGCTCCAGCGCAGAAGTAATTCATCTTGATATTCTTGATATTACTGATAGACAACTTTGTTGAGTGGTCCGAACAGAACCACCTGAGGCTGAACATCAGCAAGACCAGAGAGATGGTGATCGACTTCAGGAGGAAGAAGACGCCTTCACAGCCACTACGGATCAGAGGGGAGGTGGTGGAGGAGGTGGAGGACTACAAATACCTTGGAGTGGTGATTGACAACAGACTGGACTGGAAATCCAACACAGACACTGTGTACAAGAAGGGGATGAGCAGACTCTACTTCCTGAGGAAACTGAGATCCTTCAACATGTGCAGCAAAATGTTGGAGATCTTCTACCAGTCTGTGGTTGCCAGCGCCATCTTCTTTGCTGTTGTTTGTTGGGGCAGCAGCATCAGAGCCAGCGACACCAACAGACTTGATAAGATCATCAAGAAGGCTGGCTCTGTACTTGGACTCAGACTTGAGTCTTTTGAGACTGTGGTGGAGAGGAAGACGCTGTATAAACTGTTATCCATCATGGACAATGATCAGCACCCTCTCCATCACACAGTGGACAGACAGCGGAGCACCTTCTGCCACAGGCTGCTACAACTCCGCTGTCGAAGGGACAGACACAGGAAATCTTTCCTGCCACATGCCATTACACTGTACAATAACAGGTAAAAAAAATATATACAATACTTCTTACCACTACTGTTTGCTTCTGATATTTTATTATTATGTATATAATTTTTTACTGCTTGTTATTTCGATATTTTATTATATATAGTTTGTTCTTACAGTCACGGTACACTTTATTTTCACTGCCATTTGCTTTTGATATTCTTATTTTGATATTCATTTGCATTTGATATTCTTTTTGTGCAATACTTTTACTACTGTTTACTATTTGGCTATTTTATTATCATTGTTGTATATGTATATAATTTTTTTACTGCTCGCTATTTTCATATTTTTATTATGTATAGTTTGTTCTTTATAGTCTTATCTATCTATCTATCTATCTATCTATCTATCTATCTATCTATCTATCTATCTATCCATCTATCCATCTATCTATCTATCTATATTCTGCAGATCATGTAGACTGGGTTGCTTAACCTGGTGTCAATTTTGCAGCAGAGTCAAGTTTCTGTTCTGTTTGTAGCCTATAATAACTTATCACAGGCATAAAAAAACAGTAGAGGTCACCATTTGAAGACAGTTTGTCCTTTGTCCTGAATGAAATTCAATAGTGCCTCTTCTATAGCAATGTGTGAGGGAATCCCTCCACAGACAGCTGGAACAATAACAGCTGAACCCCTCCACTACGTCTTCCTCACACACCGAGAAGCAGAACTTGGGTTCATTCACACCACTGCAGTGAATTTAAAGCACAGCATGTCTGTTTCTTGACTCTACTAGTGATTAATCGACTGTCTGATAAAAGTGTTGCCTTGAATATTGTCTCTTTTTTGTTTTCAGCAGAGAACACCCATGTCTAATGAACCATGAGGTCCAAATACAAAAAAGCAGAAAATCAGGATTATCTCTTTGTCTGCCAACAACCTTTGTCTGTCTGTCTGTCATTTCCCATTCTCACCGTGTAGCAGTGATGGGCTAAGGAGGTGAATGAATGAGACCAGCTGAGCTTAGATGCCAGCAAAAGAAGCACAGACTCTCTTCAGATAGAAGCAGGTTGAAATGCAATTTGTCGGTTTGATTCCAGTGCATTTTTTTAGAATTTACAGACACTGATGAATGTCCATCATTCAGACTGTACGTGTGTGTGTTTGTATTGTATATACACATATGTCTTTAGATAGATAGATAGCTAGATAGCTAGATAGACAGATAGATAGATAGATAGATAGATAGATAGCTAGATAGATAGATAGATAGATAGATAGATAGATAATTGTATAATTTCTGCATTTTTTTGCATGTCTGTAGTGTTATACTGTAGTATTATACAGTGTTACCGCTGGTCTATTTGCTTCCTCTGCTGCTCTTGTACTTATACTTATGTACTTATATAATTTGAAAGGACACAAACACAGTTTGCCTTCATTTAATATAATGAATAAGGAAGATAAGAATGTGCCCCCCCCTGTGAAGTGAATATTAAGGTCATTCAGCTGTTATGAATGGGTTGGCATTTTCATTTCCATCCACTAGTTTCTGTCACACCGCAACTTTGAACTCTAACAATTTATTAGATTTGATGAGCTATTTTTATTTATTTTTTTAGGTGTTTGATAGCAAAGAACAATACTGTGTTTCCATCTGAAATGTAGATTAGGATCATTGAAAAGCTCCCAAAATGTAAATAATGAGGTAAAATAAATTTGCATGTTTAGTATTAGAAACAAAATCCAGTGAAAATGTGAATTGTTCTGTTTCATGTCTGTTTTCAGTTATGTCATTTGGACAGATGTTTTCAACTGTAAAAAAATAATAATAATAATAATAAAATAAAATCTGACATCCGAGTGTCTGAATTCACTGAAGGGAGGAGTTTCCAAAATGGTCCTCTTATCTTATCAGGTGCTAGATTGCTGCGTTAATGTGGCTAACTAAGAGATATTTTAAGCCAATAAAGCTTGTTTGGTTGAGAATGGGGAAGCAAAGAGAGAGAATGAGCTTACTGATGATTGAGAAAATGTCACTGATGGTAACAAAGAGATAAAAAGGTAAATATCTCTTCTTTTCATCTCCCTTAATTAATTAGAACAAAATTCTGGAGAAACGGCTACATCTCCTCTTCCCTCCATCTATAGCATCTGTACCTTTTCTTTCTCTCCTCATACATCTATTTTCCCATCACCTCCCTCCCACTTCCGCCATCTTCTTCACCTGACCTCCCCTTTCTTTCCTCTCCTCTCCTCTGTTAGTATAGGCAGCTGCAGCCTTTTCAGAGCCTCTCATCAGTCCTCCACATTTCTCTCTCCTTATTGTAACACCAGTGCACTGACCTCTCATCCACCCTCTCTTTCCTCTGTCTGTCTCTCTCGGCCTCATTCTCTCATTCATTTTCTCCTGCCAAGTCAGTTCTTGGTGTGCTCTCTCTCTCTCCCTCTCTCTCTCTTTCTCTCTCCCTCTCTCTTCAATCCATTCTTTTACTCTCTCACTCCGGCCAAGTCATTAATATGGAAAACTGTGCTCTACTAAGTCACTGGGTTTCCTTTGCTTTTTCTGTATTCCTCTTTCATCTTGTCGTCGTTGTCCTCTTAGCCACCAGGATTTTTTTATCCTACGTTCTACTCTTTGTTTTCAGATTTCCGTCACATTACCTTTGTTGCTTTCCGAACATTTTCTCAAAATCAAATTTGCTTTATTAGAATTGATTATAAGATGAAACATATTGCAATGTATTGAAATACAGCTGAATCTCAGTAATAACCACAGTAAAATTGTCAATCCCTTTGAGGCTACAAGGTTTACTATCTGAAAAATCCTGGCTGGAGCACATGAGCCTGTCTGATTTCCAGAGCGTCAAATATAGACACTTTGTCAAGCCCGCCAGTGTCTCATACAGACGCTCAACAGGCTTTCAAGAAACTCCACTGTAAAGCCTTTAGGCAACAGTAGATGCTCAGAGCAAGACGACATAGTGAAAAGAGCAAGAAAGACTGAAAATGGAGGTGGATGTGGATGTGGAAGTGGAAGGATGCGTCAAGCAAACACATAACTTTCATCCAGGACACAGGGTTTGTGTCCCGTCAGTAAGTGAAACCAAAGGTGAACAATCTTTTCCTAAACCTGACCAATTAGTTTTGGTGTCTAAACCCAACAAAGCTCCAACCATTTCACAACATTTACCACATGTTTGAACAGCTTTCTGGCAGGAGGGCTTTGTAAAATCGCTGGGATGAAACGTGTTGAACGGTCAGAGCAGCTGCTCTGGGCGTCTAATATTGCCACGGATGGATTTACATGGAGTGAGTTGCCCATTGCCAAAGGGTCGTCTTTGGCACCTGTATGTGACAAAGTTTCTCTGGGAATGAGAACAGGTTGAGCACACACAGCATTTTGCTCTTGTTAAAGCTTTAGAGCCAGAAGACAGTGATAATAATCCTTTTCTACAGAAAAGTGAAAGCAATGGTCATTTGATGACACCACTGATGGTTATGTCCACAAGGAAAAGAGAAAGCATTGTGACATTGTAGAATAAAGATTTAAACTATCAATACAGGAGACTGTGGTCAGTTTTATTTCTTTTTATTTTGAGCACAATCTTTCTCTTAACCAGTTAGATTCAGTTGCCTGAACATAACCATACCATAACCATAGAGGTGGCAGATCAAGAACGCTCTTAAGACACATTTTTGTAAGGTCACTAAAGGGTAATTGGAAGGCAATACAGAATATTGTCATTTAAGTCAGATGACCTGTGGGCAAATCACCAAAAGAAAAATAAGACTGCATTTAAAACCATCACATTAAATTTGTGCCAAACAACACGACATGTGACTCGTTTTTAAGCCCTACAAATCTCTGTAAACACTCTGTAGCAGCAAGGATGAGGACAAGTCAAAAACAAAATGAAGAACTTTTACTTGTACATAAAATATCAGCTGGGTTAAATTCTGTCATTGCAGTCAATCATTTCAAAATTTCCCTCCATCTGTGTCTCATTTCATGGCCAAGACAGTGTAGGTCAGACACATACACACACACACACACACACACACACACTCTCGCTCTCTCTCTCCAGCCTCTCTTTTCTAACTCCCTTCCAGTCTACCTCCTTGTCTGCCTCTCTCTCCGTCTCCCTGTCTCTCTGTATGGAGTCTGCTACAACATTTTGATTTACTTAAGTGACTCCATTCTGCAATCAGCCTCAGACATGAGCTGTGTGTTAGTGGCCTTTCTCCACGTGTGTGTGTTTGAGGCTTAAATCCCAGCCACCAGCCACGAGCCTGAGGTTCATTAGCATGATCAATGATTGACTCTTTCTCTTCTCTTCTCTCATTTTTCTTTAAAATATCTTCTTTGCAGTTTGACCCTACTCTCTCTCTTTATCCTTCTCTATCTAAATCTCATTGATTCATTCGCATGTCAAGAAAGATCATTTCTTTCTTTCTTTCTCTCCATTAATTCATCCCGTCGCCATCATTGATTAGGTCTGGTGTTGAGGAAAAAAATGTTTTTTTTCTGCTCTCTCTTTCTCTCTTTCTCTCCTGCCTCTCTTTCATTCAGTCGCTCATTGATTAGTTCTGGTGTTGAGGAGAATAACCTACTTGGTCACAAAGTAAAAAGCACTAAGTGTTATTCGTGTTTCTCTCTCCGCCTTGGTTTGACCTCCCTTCTGCTTTCAGTATAGACATTGTCAATAAGCCTTGGCGTCATCCAGCCGTTTGCAAAGAAAGCTGCCTTTTTTTTCTGTTGCTTCTTCCGCTCCGAGCTGATTGCCTTGGCGTCTCTGAGGCATCTACAGGATTGACGGTGGAGGGTTTTTGGCGTCTTTTCAGTCTCAGGGGGAAAAACTGCTTGTGTTGAGGAGTGATGATTTTTTTTTATATCGTCTTTATTCACCTGTCTTAAAACAAATGCCACTTCTGGGTTGAAACAACTTAATGAGCTAATACCAGACTGCTCAATCAATACTACATTTTTGATCTATAGTAAACATCAACCTGAACTGAATCTAATGCAAAATTTTAATCCAATAATTTATGTCCTGTCTTTGACAGGAAAACTTGATAGTTATTGTTTTATTGCACACAGGCTTCACCGTCTAAGTCTGCTGTCACAGTAGTGAGGATTTTCTTTCCCGCCACTGTACACTGTACAGTTGCCTCAGGTCCTCATGTACAGTATACAACACTGTCAGGACGTGAGTTATGTGTGTCTTCAGTGTCAAGCAGTCAACAAGTGAGGAACAGAAGTGAAGATGAGGTTCAGCAGCTATGAAGCTGTCTGTTTTTGCCCCACCAGTAAAACAAACTGCACCCTGCTAGCTGCTCTAACTTCACAGGCCGTCTGTCAGTATTCGCCTGTCACTGGGGGAGCTCCAGTGATGAGTGTATGCCTTCATGGCTCTCCTGGTGTAGGGCGCAATGAAGCTGAACTGACCCCTGCAGAGGATGAGACAGACAAGCTAATCGTCAGCGGTGACCTCCCAGATGTGGACCCAGAAGGAATGAGTCAGACAGCTCAGCTCTGTCCATCTCAGGCACTCCTCCTGGTCCTCCAATTGCACATTTGGGGAACCTGGACTTTGATTGTGAGGATGGGGCTCAGCTTTCCTCATCCCTGCTGCGGTCAGGGACTCCATTAGCTCTCTCCTTCCTTGCATCAGTCTACCAACTATATACAGGCCAACAAAGGTCTTTTCTAGGACTTGTCAGGCATCATCAGGAGGGCAGCAGAACTGAGGGGCATCGCGATGCTAGCAAGACAACCTGCACGTAGTCATGGCCTGGTTGGTGGGGACATTTACAACTGCTGGCTAGATGTTCCCCACTTTGGCTTTGCTTCGTGGAGCTCCAGCCTTTCAGCATTTTCAGAGCCCAGAAAACCAAAAGCACAGGTCTCCAGACACAAGCCTTTCACCAGAGTCCACAAAGGAAAGGGTTTTCCTTCTGTCCTGCCACAAGAGCAAAGCCAAGCTACTACAACTCTACCCAAGGTAACCTTCTTTGGCAGGCACAAGCCATTGCCACAACCCCTCAGGACCAAGTTTATGCTTGAACCAATGTGACGCTTAGATTGCTACAACTGGCTCCAATTGGAGTTTGTACCTGACATCAGAAAGGTGACGACAGCTGTTCTGACTCTTGCTGCTGCACTTAGGCCTCCGAATGCACCTACATTCCACCTGCACTCCATCTCCTTCCAACCATATTTCCTTAAAGAGAAATTTCCTCTCAGCATAGCAAAGTCTGCTGTGCATGAATACACGGATGTCAAGGCTAATTTCAAGGGCTACATGGGACAGACATAACAATAGAGCTGATGGAGCTTCAGAGGAAGAAAGCAATCTCCTGCATCCCTCCAGGAGAGGAGAATAAGGGGCTTTATTCCCATTACTGTCTCACACTATAGAAAACAGGTGGGATGAGGCCATTTTCTGTTCTGTCCTTGTTCAACAGGTACATTATAAAGCAACCTTTCCACATGCTGACAATCAGATGTGCTGGAATGTGTGTGTCCTGGCGATTGGTTCAATTCCATCAACCTGACAGATGTGTATTTCCACTTCCCTGGCATTCCCAGACAAAAAATTTTGCAACACCGACTGCTGAAAAACCCTCTGTCACTACAGTCAGACATGACATACTGGAAAACTGTCGAACAGGGTTTCTCTTGGGAGAGCAACATCACACATACTGGTTTACAAATGACTGACAAACAGACATGTAGGCAAAGATGGATCTGTTTGCCTCATGAGAGAATTGACAATGCATACTGTGGTGGTCCATGAACGCATGAGACAGCCCTCCATTGGAAGTGGGTGCCTCCTCTTACCTGCCATAGCCCAGAGTTCTCTGTTTCCTCCAGTTACCCTGATTCCTTGTCTCTTGGCAAGCAATCAGGAGGAGAATCTAGCGGTCATCTGGTGTCATCAGAACACAGAAGCTTGTTTTGTTTCCTGACCTTATGTGGTTCTGGCAGGGAAACTGTGGCAGCTCCCATGGCACAGAGACACACTATCAGGGCTGGACGGCACAATCCTCCACCCTGCGGTGATAAGCCAATGGCCTGGCCACTGAATGGGAGCTCTTGGTAAGGTTAGGACTGCCCCCCATAGTGGTACCAAGGGTGTGAAAGCCCCTTTACTACAGCATGTTACGTGGGCAGACGGACAGATAGAGAGATTCAGATCGCATGTCGTGTCCGTAACATCTCATGTTAACCTACATTCAGATGTTAGTTGGTAATTGTTTGGTTCCATCAACAATTGAAGTGTGAGATCCAGTTTGAATTCAAATCCTGGTATCCCATTGGCTGAGACCCACCAGAAGTCAGGGGAATCCCTGTGATACGGCCATTGCATCACCAAAAATAAAAAGAATATAGTGTGCCAACACTACACCTCACCTTTCCACTATAACACCAAGTTGTTATTGGAGGTCTATCTAAGCACTAAGCACTTAAAATAGCATGGGCAACAGTCCCCCAACTCGCTGGACAAGAAACAGACTCTGTTGTGTTTACTGAACATGCTTGGATCCTGAGAAAGATCACCGCACATCAGCGATCTCATCTTCTAGTTCCCACTCTTTTTCAATTAAGTCAACTCTTCTATTCTCTGCTATTTTCCCCACTGCCATACAAGGAACAGTCTGCTATGAAACCCACAGACAAAGTAGAACAACAGTGGTACAACATGCATTGTCTGAAGTGTCTGAAGCAGACCACTATACCAGACATACTACACGGACTGAAACAATCGCTCCCTCTCTCAAGAGGCTTTTGTCTGGGCAGACACATGTTATAATAGTGTTAGTGTTAGCTTTTTTATGGAACAAGCTTTACTATATTTTTGTGAAATGAACAGGCTACAGACTCCTGTTGTTGCTGTTTGAAATACCTAAATGTTGTGCTTGTGTTTGCTGCCTGTTTTTGTATGTTTAACATGTTACATTGTTTGTGTTGTCCCACAACGTTGGGCTGTGCAGTATGCCACACTTTATTGGTTAAAGAACCGATACCATAGTTCACAAACCCATGTTTGCATGCTAGGCTTGTGGCAATCAGGGCCTCTTTAGTTTGTTTTGAGACCCTTTCCCTCTTTCTCTTTTACTAACCCACACAGGCACCCATCCACATGCCTTTACATGCATTCACACACATACCTTAAATGGGAAAAATACAGTGGTAGCATAACTCAGGTCAGCTTACTCTTGTTGTTAGAGACCTGTGAATCAAATGCCTGTCTTGCCTCTCATTTTTCTGTTTAACTCTTCTCCGCCATGTCCACCATTTTGCCTTCTCTCTCTTCTCCCTCTCACACCCATACCCACCCACCCACCCACACACACACACACACACACACACACACACACACACACACACACACACACACAGAGAGAGAGAGAGAGACAGAGAGACACTCGGGAGCCACATTCTTGCTTGCTGTTTCTTTGTTGCTGCAGTTGGTCATGCCTATAGCTACCTGTTTTTGGAGTTGTGATGTTGTTGTACAGTGCATATTTATTGCTTTAAGTATTACTGATTGTCGATCAGTGCTGCTAAATCACAATATATTGTGTTTACAGCTGGTTGTGACAGCCAGTGCTCAGGTTCAGCCCGTCACTGTTCACCTTATTAACGTGCAATATTACTCAAATATTGACAATTTAAGTGAACACCCCTTGAGACTGCATCCACAGTCCAGTTAGTCCCTGATATTAGAGTGGTGGCCTGTAATTATTAATTCATATCAATAATTTTGTTGATCTCTGATATTCGATAATAATAAAACTAAGTCCTACTAGTTCCCAACACTGAGTGCACATACTTTTCACAACTAACACGTTCGCCCCAGTTGTTCCTGAACGGAACACAAAAAAAGTGATTGATATCAACTCTGTGCATCATGGCGCCTCTCCACAAAATGTAAAAAGATGCAGACTATGGTGCTTTCCAACAAAAATGAAGAAATGTTAGCTTTTTTTTGTAAAGTTAAAATCAAGAAAGACTCGAGTGTTGTTACAACGTGTGCTAACCTGGATGGGCTGTGAAGAACAAATGTGCTTAAAGTTCTTTGATGGAGTTTGGATGCCCAAAAAGCAGCTTTCAGAGACCACATTCTGACAGAGACAGTGCTATGCAGGCAAGTGTTGTGTTGAGAGAGCTGAACTTCAAGTTGAGCTGTGAAATCATTTGAAGCAAAATTAAAGCTTTGGCAAGTGCAACTGGAAAGAGGAAACACTCTGCATTTTCCTACTCTGCAAGAACAAAAGCCTGCTATGACATCTGAATATGGTGGCGAGTGTGCAAAGCTTCTTCAGGCATTTGGTGAAAGGTTTCAGGACGTGAAAAGTAAACAAAAGGAACTGAGCATATTTGCTGCACTATTTAATGTGGAACCAGCCAATGTGTCTGACAACCTCCAACATGGCATCATTGAGTGACAAAACAACTACCCTCTACTATGAGTAGCTCTTTTCAGAACTGACTCTTGCTAAGACTCACTTCCACTCAAGACTGACTGACCCAAACCTCACAGTCAATGCAGAGGTTAGTATGATACCCCTGCCTGAAAAATTTGTCGGGGGCACCACTGACTATGGCCCTCGAAGGATGTTAGAAAAAATTAAATGGCCATTGATAGGAAAAATGTTCCTCACGGCTGAAATAAAGTAACCTGAACATGATCCTCATGCATCAAGTATTGATTGCAGTTATCAATTATGAAGATTATGAATAATTCAAGTTCATTCATTTAATTTGGCTAAAAAAGACAAATATTAATTTAAATATCAACATTATTGTTACAGCTAATATGTTGATAATGATAGACCTGTGCTTCTACTGTGGCTTTCAACGTGTGCCAACCACTTAGAAAGCAAAAACACGTGACACACACCCAAAAATGCAGTGTTTTAGGAAGAGGATATGGACTACTGGATAGACAGAATCCCTGAGTCATGAAGTGTGGAGAAAGCACTGCAACATGTTCTTATCCTTGATCCTTCATAGAGCTATATAGTTTATCTTTTTTTTCCTGGGCGGGTTTGATTGCTTAGATGTGCTTCCTCACTCCAAAAAACACTGCTACTCCACTTGGTTTATGCCCTTTTTTAGGGTAAATCTTCATCTGTACCAATGCCACACATTGTTGTGGCTTTCCCCATCAGCCACTGATCTGGTCTGAGCAGGCAGGCAGCATAAATAAGTCATTCTTGACATCTAAATTACACTGTTACACTGCTTCCTCTCACAGACAGTGCAGCCAGGTTCAAGGAAACCTCACCAAGACAGCAAACAGGACCCAGAGGACCCAAGGCACAATACTGTGACCTGGTGCAAAATTGCCAAACAATAATATATACTATGTGTTGTCCTTACAACCTGGGTTCATGGGGTCAAGCAAACTGTTTTCTTATCATATGTCAAGATATTCCAGCACAATTTAGGTTGGTATACTGTGTCCTCTGTCAGCCATTAATGTGTTGCCTGCATATCACTGTCACAGTAGTTTGTGTTAATGGCCCTGGTGTGGAATATCTCTTTGGCTTTTATGTTCTGTAGCTTCTATCCTGGATCCCATTTTTCCCTTCATACAGTGCTCTCGTCCCAGTAAACAGTCAATAAAAATGTGTTCTGAGGGAAGAAGGGAAAGGAAAAGCATGGATTATCTCCCCCGTTCTCACATTCTCTGTTTTTTTTGTCCTTGCACAGCTTCTTCCTCCTATAAACAAGAAGTAAGGAAGATTGGTTTCTGCATGTGTGTGTGTTTATGTGTAAGACTATGTAAGCTAAAGGCCTCTCGTTTACTTTGCTTCAGTGCTTGACTTCCCTCAAAATCACTGGTGCAAAGAAAAGTAGAGGAAAGGATACAGAGCAATATGAGCAAATAAAAAAAGCATGTCTAAAAAGTGCAGGAAGTGGTGAGAGTGACATTTTAGATTTTTGGCTGAACACTAGCGGGTTAGGTCAGACTGGGACTACTTTAGGGAAAGAAGACCACACACATATGCGCAAACACACACACACATGCACAAACACACACACACACACACACACATGCACAACCTTTTAGATACTTTAAGACCCTGTTTCAGAGCTGTTTCTGATTATGTTTAGATGGCAATGTATATATGAGGAGACGTCTGTCTGTCTCCCTGTTTCCATGCAGCTGTATGTCTTTTTCTCACTCTCCTTTCATGCCCCCTCTCCTGATGTAGTCTGACTCTAATTGTGGTTGTCTTTCTTCAAACCATCAAAGTCTGTTTCCTATCACACTCCTAACTATAAGAAGACTGATCCAGGGTCATTGGCCTGCCCACATGACTCTGCATTTGGGGCTAGACAACCTCCACAGGCAAACAGGTCTCAGATCAGCACTCAGATTTGAACCAAACTCAGCCCCTGTGGCCCCAATGGTTCAAACACCCAGACTAGGGTTTCATCTTCAACTTGCAGGCTAATATTTGCCATGTGGAGAGCCACCGGGAGCTGGTTGGAGCTCTTATGGTTTGACTGTGATGAAAAATGGCAGCTTTCTGACCTTGGTGTGTCCACTGTTGAAAGGAAAATTAAAAATATTGTCTGAACATTACTCTAATTCATAGTTTGTTGACTAGAAAAGCTGTCATGGAAGAATGAAAATCCTTAACACTAGTCTTTACGTTAGGGAGTTCCTCACCAAAACAAAGTACCTTGATTTAACTGGTGTAATTAAACGGAATTGTATGTTTTAATTAAACTTCAGTATCACCCAAAACATTGATTCTGCCCAACTATCAAGGGGTCATGAAGATTTCTAGTCTTTACTACTAGTCTTTAAACACTGTCCTTCCAGCAGTCTTTACTTTCAGTGGCCCAATGTGGTTTCTTAATGTTTCAATATGATCCACTTAACATCAAGCCCAAATACTGGCAGAACATTTGTCTATCCAGACCAACTCAGTTGTATAAGCACTAAAATGGCACACAAATACATTCAAAACAGTGATTTTATCATGTGAATCATATGCAGACATCTCCGGGAGCTGAATGTTTAGATGGAACATGAAAGTTTGCAAAAGAGGGAAGGAAGTGCGGAGGACTGTCATTGAAAAGAGACTGTCATGTCCTACATGTGACAGTCAAATCCAAATGCAGACGGAAATGTTCAGTCTTTTACAAATGCCGGGGGGGGAGGGGGGGGACTACTCGCATGGCCCCCACAGAGCACCTTTTTAATTACAGAGAAATACCAACCCAATAAATCTGTCCCATTTCAGTAAAAATTCTGTCTAAAATGACTGATAAGGAAGCAAAGTAAAGTCCTTTTACCATGAGTTACAGGTAAGTACAATCGGGCGGCATACTCCTCTTCCTCTTTTGCCTCCTCCTCCTCCTCCTCTTCCTCTGAGTCTGGCTCAGCCACGTTGCCTAACAATGGGTTGTCATGTGGATTGGCTGATTGTGGATGTGATTGATCAATGACAGATGATGGACAGGAGGGGGAGGGCATTGGAGAACCTATGACAGAAAAAAAACAAAAAGAAAAAAGGGAATGGTGAATTTGGAGAATGAATAAAAGTAGCAACAACAACAGCAACCAAAATGTTAAAAAAAAAAAAAAGAAATGACTGAGTAATGAAGTATGGTGATGTGTGCTGATGATGTGACTGAAAATTGTGGCATGAGATTGATAAAGTTAGCACAATGAAGGACAATTCCTGGGCTACCATTGCCAAATAGAGTCACAATAGAGACAGTCAGAGCTGCTGCCACACTCCTGCAATCCTTCACACACTCATCCTGTCCCAAATCTCACAGTTGTGAAGGACAGAGTTTGAATTAATTCCACATTGCATCTTTACTGACCACCGATTTGTGATTGATCCAAGCTGTTGAACTGTGTGAGGTGTCAGTCTGTGTATCAGGCAGATTTGGCTATATTTTGTGCCTATGTGAGACCAGACTCACAAGCAGAGTGTGCAAAATCAATTGTGAATCGATGTGGTAACCTTGGCATTTAGTGACTTCTGAATGCTAAATTGCTCCCCCCTCTGTTTGTGCATGTGTGTAGTTATGTTGGAAGTCTTGGTGTGTGTATTTTGCACAGACAGATAACTCTGCCCAGGTTTGCATTCCATACAAATGTGCTGGCACAAAAGAATTAAATTGGTTGTGGAAAAGTAAAGGAATGGAAAAAAAAAACCAAAAAACAAACCAACTTCATTAACAGCACTTGCCATGGTGGCTGGCTTGACAGGTAAAAATGTGCTATGTCTCTTTCTAAATCCCTTGATCTTTCACTTTCGTGAGCAAGGAGGGAGACATTGAAAGACAAAATCAATGTTAGGTCATTTGCAGGAGAAGAACTGCAATCTTGTTTGACTGAGAATTTATACAGACGCTAATGCTGAGAATGCAGCACACCTCTCTTAAGCTCTGTTCCTGTCTCTCTTCAACACAGAGATCTATTGTATTGTTTTGAAAGGAATAACAAAAGAGTTTTCACCATAGTCAATAGGATCAAGGACATCACACATTATATATCTATTGCTTTCACGGGCGTGAGCGGAGAAATACACACCCTCAAGAAATTTCAAACACCCAGCCAGTATTGTCTCTTCCAGCTATCTATTGTATATCCCATCCTGACATTCATTTGGGGTTTTGCAGTTACGGGCTAAAACTACAGTACAGCAGTTCAATGCAAACACATCCAAAATAACATCATATGAGCCCCCATTTATTTATTTACTACAATGCCTTTTGGCTTGTTTCTTTCACTGAGAATTTTCTATTTAATACCCAACCCTGACTATCCCCCCTAGAGTGATGTTGTGGATGGAAAAAAAGGAAAAAAGCCCAGTGGCTTTTGCTGGGGAAACATGAAAAACATAGGATTAGTGCTACATGTGGGCAACATTAAACCCCAGATATGGTCCACTGGTTTGACTTCATAATTTGTGCAAAATTTATCAGCAATGCATTAATTTCTACGGGAAGCCTCTCACCTTCATCCGTCTGAGACATTCTGATTAGTTTCCAAAAAGGATGCCTGAATCGGTTATGTTGTCATTAACATGATCAACATGCTTGATTTCTTTGCTGGGGCAGTTTCTTACCTGTTTCACTCAAGTCTGCTAAATGTTAACAAGCAGTAGCTTGTTAATCCAAACTACAGTCTTTCCTTCTACTTAATATAAATAAAAAACAGGTCATAAACACATGAAATACTTTATTATTGTTGTTTTTTAAATGCACGAGGCACTGTAGTTTTTAGCAAGCATTGTTTAATTAGGATGAAATAGGGCATTTGTTGGGGCAGCAGGACAGTGTATGTGGGATTGAGTCAAAATAAACTGCAGTGTGTGTGTGTGTTCATTCTAATGAAGGAACATGTCACCCAGTGCAACAGTGTGGCTCACTGATGTGTTTTCAATGGTTTTTGGATAACAATGGCACAGAGGAAGACAATATATAAGGCTTTGGTTATACACATTGTTAGTAGGATCAATGTATTATTGGTTTTGGTCTTTCAATGGGATTTCTTGACAATAAGAAAAAAAAAAAACTCGACCTGATGTATGCTTTTAACAAGGGCCAAATAAACTTTCACCTGGACTGGAAGTCATCTTTCTGGTTTGAACTAACACAAACAACACAGGACTGAAACTTTTCATACTGTTTATAACATGGTGAACGTACATGCTAAACAGCACAATGTCTTCAGCTTCCTGCTCCTCAATATTTACAAACCTTATCTTTTATGGAACACTGGGTGTAGTACTTTCATGGTAAATGGACTGCATTGGTATAGTGTTTTTCTAGTATACCTTGACCACTCGAAGTACTTTACAACACATTCACCCACATTCACCCACCCATTCACACACACATTCTTTTTAGAGGTAAGATCTTAAACCCAAGCCTAAGCCCAAGCCCGACCCGACCAGAATTTCGGGCCGGGTCGGGCCTAAAATGTCAATCATTACATTCGGGTCGGGTCGGGCTTCTCTCTCGCTGACTTTTTTTTTTTTTTTTTAATAAATATATGTTTATAAAAATGTATACTAAAACGATACTAAACTACGGAATACTTGTTATAAAATAAATAATTTGGATAAAACAGAGAAGGCTAAACAGGAGCCGCAGAGCCAGAGCATGCTCTGCGCACGTGAACGTCGTCCTCTTAAAATTCTTCCCCTCCGCAAGTCCGCATCTGACCTGCTGGTATCCTCAATATGGAGCAGCAAGAAGTGAAGCATAAACTAAAGACAGGGGAATGGAAAAGGCAAACACCCACCGGTAAGAGTGAGGTGTGGAAAAGCTTCAAATTGATTGTTGAAAATGCTACAGAAACTTGCGCTGATAAAACTTGCGTCTCTGTCTATTATCCATCCGTCATTGTTCTTCTTTGTCTCTCTGCCTCTCTCTCTCTTAAAGTGCCGCGCTAAATTCTTAAGGACGTACTGCTGCTGTGGTTTATGGCCCAATTTTCAACCCGTCAAAATGACGGACGGCCTTAAATTTTTCCCGTCAACTCTTTAAAAAATCCGTCAATGATGGAAAATTGTCGGTTAATGTAACCTCTGCAGACACAGAAATATAAAAGATGCAAATGTTTATACAGTGTTGTTTAACTTAGATTTCGTTAGAAAAGACAGGCTTTAATTTGTTATCATAAATCACCCCTCCTCCTCCCGAGTCCTCACAAATAAAATATGAAATTTCGGGTTTGCTTCGGGCTCGGGCCTGCAAATCACGTTAATTGGTCGGGCTTGGGCTGGGTCGGGCTTTAATACTCGCGGGCCTGGGTCGGGTCGGGCTGGATTTTTTGGGCCCCATCTTACCTCTAATTCTTTTCACCCAGCATCAGGACCAATTTGGGGTTCAGTATCTTGTCCAAGGACACCTCGACATGCAGGAGTTCGAACATTCCGATTGGTGGACGACCCACTCTGCCTCCAGAGCCACAGCCACCCCTGTCACTATGTCATTGTAGGGTTTCCAAAATAGGTATACTGGTAATACTGGAACAGGGTGTTCTTATGTAATCTCTGCACATGAAATCCTTACCAACTGGGAGGTAGATTATAGCATAGGACTCATTTGTCGAAGAGTAAATGGATTACTATATGCTACAGTCCAAAACAAAACAAACCAGAACAAAGAGCAGTCTCTACTTGTTCCAAGAGAGGAGAAATTGGAATCTTCGTTTTCACATAATTATATGGTACATGGAAGAACTGCAGTGTGTGTGTCTGCCTGTGTGTCTGTGTGGTGTCATGGAGCAGGTAATGAAATCATCATTTGCTGGTTGCCAAAGGGTTTGGATTCAGATCCAAGTCTAGTCTCCAAACCCGAATCAGCCAGTACTGCCGGAAGGACACACACACACATGCCCACAGGCATATAAACATACACACAGTGGAATGCATAACTATATACTGTCCACAGTTCAGACACATGCACACATGCAGTAAACACACACCCCAAAACACAAATGCAAACACTCGCTATTAAACACACACACACACACACGCACACACAAAATACTAACAGGTTGAGAATGTAGAAGAAATAAAGTTTTCTGGTAAACAAACAAAAGTGGTGTTTCATTCAGTGTTGTGTATCCTAGAGGTCTAACAAATGACTTCTAAAAGACATTTCAAAGCATTTTTTTCATTTCATTGTTTACATTCATGTTGTATGTGCTAGCAGTCTTCTTTTCCCGTCTTCGCTGGTCAATCGCTTTTTTTGCCACATGACTTACATTACTGACTAAATCACTCGAACAATTGCCTCTTCATGACTGCTTTGCTCGTTTACCCAAAATATGTGTTCTTCTTTTTGATTGTATTTACTTTACAGACTACAGACCTGTGTTGATTTACTTTATCTCTTGTTAATTTTGTGTACATAACACTTGTAACAGAGATGCAGTGTGTATGGTTTGAGGTTGTGGAACATAAGTGTATGTCCTCGTTCACGATACTGTGTTGATTATTTTGGTCATTTGGATTGTTTATTATCGTGACTGTTCTTTATATAGTTTGACTAAATGTCTCTTAAATTCCATGCTTTTGTGTCTTGAAAACAAGATGGTTGTGGGGTATATCCTAAAATTAAGTTTGAAATTACCACCACCTGTAAATCAGTGGAATAGAGTGAAACCATTTGCAGGAATGTGGATTGTGCACTCTGTATGTATGGACAGGAACAACCAGAACAGGGACCCACACGTCAAAGCACTGCTCCTTAGTGGTACTCGTGGTCAAAAACTCCACACAGTACCCCTCAGGCGCTGGTCGTGAACTGTGATGTCCCTGATTCTGGCCAGGGAACTTTGTTGCATGTCATCCCCCATCTAACCACTCTGGTTTTTGTGTCATCTCTCTCTAGCCCAGTAAGGATTTTTATGAAAAAGGAATGGATGACAAAATGAGGAAAGAGCTCTGTTTATGTAGAAGCATGTGGAAAGGGAAAGCACAAAACAAATAGAAGAAAATGATGGACTACAGAAAAAGTATATATAAGGGAGCGATAGTTTGTGACTAATTCACTGCAACACGTGCAATTAAACTGCTTTCCATTGATCAGACTGGACAGAGGAAATCAAAGACCAGTATCTGTAAAGACAATGGTTAAATTGAGACAAAAAAAGGCAATGCAATTAACATCGTAACATGGCTGCATCATGCACATATTAATAACATCACCTTCAATGACTGGAAACAGCTGCTACTGCTGTTTGCCACTGTCGACTTTCAACAACTGCCGTATCAGACATTTCAGCGATGCTCTGCTCCAGAGAAGCAGGTAGGATCTCAGTGTGATGTTAATGAACACATTGACAGCTGCTGCAAACCTGAGACAGAACAAGCACTTACGCACAAGCCAGTCTCTCGAACATCATGTTGTATTAACATCATGACTGACGTTAGTAGAACTGAAATGCAGACGTAGCGACACAGTGAGAGCCCTTGCTCTCCTCATGCCCAGCGGGTTAGCTGCTCCATCACAAAATCCTTGTGATTGGCTGCTCCACCAGAACGTTCCAGAACATTTCAGTGAACTTTCAGTTCAAACAGATGATCAGGGATAACCCTGAAAAGTGTGATCTGACGCTCTGCGCCTCAGCCCGTCTGAACTGGGAAAAAAAAATACATTGAAGGAAGCAAAGATGAAAAGTTAGCCTCAAAAAAAGACATGTGTGGTGTGACAGTGTGAGATCAGTGTCAGTTACGTGAGTGTCGCGCTCCACGCATGTACAAACTGCACAACAAGAAATGAACACAACTGTCCAGTCAGAGCAGAGAACGTAAACTGTGGGCTCAGTGCAATTAAACCACAGAGCTCCAGCTTCATGAGAGGTCAGACACCGCCTCCGACTTTGTATCTGTGCGTGTGAATGCAGCGGTGGCCTGCGATTATCATGCTGGGCAAGATATCCATCTTCGCTTCTTTGAAAATCTTTTCTTTGCATTCACAACAAAAGCATAACCTCCTAAAAAACCTTTAATGTTTCACTCCACCAAGAGTTCCATTCTTGGTGACTCTTTTTATTTGGCCCACAGTTTGAGCCGTAATCCACCTGCCCTTGGCTGACATTCTCTGTTTTTGCTTGCTCTCCTCGCTTCTGTCAATCTCCATAACAAAGATGCACCGGTAGAATGCACTGTTACTGGGATGTCGTGGTAAATGGGTCACAGGCAGATATTGTGATTGTCAAAAAGGTCTGACGCAGCTGTCCACTTTGCCCTGTGGGGACATGATGTTAAGCTCAGCTATGATTGCCTGGGAGCTTGCTGTTCTGGCTAAAGACAGTATTCTTTTAAGGCTCTGATCAATGGAGTAAAAATAACTTAAAATACTCAGTCTGTCAAATGGCTAGGTGCCTCCTGGCATCTCCCACAGCGCCTGAGAGAATTCACATCATGAGGGAATAACCAGCAGAACAACTTGGCACTACAAACACCTGGAAGTCTTTGACTGTCTGAAATGAAGCCACCAAGACTCTGGAAAGTCATGTCTAGAAGGCATTGTTGCTCCTGATGTGCCTTTTTTCACAATCAGCACACATGAATGTAATTATGATACATTTTCAGTTCATTTTGAGAGGCAAGAGAAACATTTGGCTGTTCCGTTGCCAGAGATGCAATCACAGAATAACGTGAATAGTAAATAATTTGAAATGAGTCATTTGAAATGAATTTGATGACTAGCCTTTCAATCAACCCAAAGCCAAATGAAACCTGGGATTTACAGAACACAGTACAGTTTTACAGAAGAATTTGCTGAATAAAGCATTATAGTATGGGATATACTCACCATACCCCCTCAACATCTGCAACCCTCTCTGGCTAGTCGCCCCTGTTTCTTCTCTATTTCTAATTGTGGAATGAATACACTTCAGAGAAAAACTCACAGAAATAAAAATCTCTAAAGCAACAAGAGCCAACACAATCACCAGAATAAATGTTGCCATTGTCCATATCTGCAAACATATCTTTTGTGATGTTAAGGGTCTGGTTAGGTTTAGGCACATAAGCCATTTGGCTATAGTTAGGAAAAGATCATGTTTCGGCTTAAAATATTTGGGTTTGCTGCCACAAAAACTGCTGAAATATGTCCCGACCTCTCTTAAAAAAATGATGCGTTTCTTACCACAAACATGGCTGGAAAATTTCCTGAGATCTCATTAAAAATAGTCAGGTTTTATGAGAAGAAACATGGATGAAAAATATTGCGACGTCTCATTAAAAATGGCCAGTTTTGTGGCAAGAAGCAAAGCTCTAACAGTTGTCTGCTGCTTGGCAGTCGTCTCGCTGAGCTGTCACGCCACCACTGTCTCCTCCTCCTCCTGATGAGAAAAGCTTGGCTTATATACATGAATGAACTGCTTCACTTTGATACCTATTTTCAAAATTTTATTCTGACGACTGGGCTGCCAGAGCGCCACGCAAAATCCTAAGAAGCAGATCTCCTTCTTGATAACCGAAATTAATGTTGAAGAAAACCCTTTATTAATTAATTCAAAAAGCATATCCAAATTGTCCTACCCAAGTCAATGTTTACAACCAATGTACTGTTCAATAACTACTTGAAGACTTTATTATGAAGTTTTGGTATTGGAGGCAACTGTGGGAAATCTCACTGAAAGCTCTTGCTTTGGATTTAGTTTAATCATAATGAAATAAGTCAAGAACTGTGTGAAGGCTGCAGACTGGTCTGAAGAATAGCTGGAAGTGGGACAAACGGCAAAGCCAAACCAGTCCATCTTTTTGCAGAAACATGGAGAAAAACAAACATATCATGCTGCACGCAGTGCAACAGGCACGTTCTGTTGCATGACTTATTGCTAATTGAGAATTTTCCCTTCCGTAGCTTGTTTACTTTGTAATTATCTCATTATCTTGTTAAATTTTTGCTTCTGTAAGTTAAATTAAAAAAAAAATCTTGAAAAACAAACTTCCTGATGTTTTTGAAGTGATTGCTAAAGATATTTTTATACAAGTTTTTATACAAACAGGACATATTTGGGATCACAAGGTGGCTCAAAAGGCCATTTGTGTACTTTAGCAATGACTGGCTTATGTCGTCTCAATGGAAAATTCTGTAGAGCTAGAGCCATGTCACGCAAAACAAGCACAACCTTAGATCTCCCCCAGCTGTTGTAGAGAGACAGAGAGAAAGGGAGAGCGAGAGAGAGAGAGAGAGAGGGAGAGGGAGATAAGAGAGAGAGGAAGAGATAGAGAGAGGAAGAAAGAGAGGAAGAGATATAGAGAGAGGGAGAGAGAGAGAGAGAGAGACGCGGGGGCAGTATCTGTATGTTTTGAACACCTGGCTCCTTCAGTGCCTCCTCATTCTTCATCCCTGCTTGGCTTGGTTTTGGCACACACACACACACACACACACACACACACACACACACACACACACACACACACATCTGTCTGCTGTGGTGTCAGAGGTAGCTCCCTCTGTACTCTCTCTCACTGTTTTCCTGGCCTCTCTCTCCAGTCTTTCTCTCTACTTTTTATGTTTCCTCCTGTTTTCCTGTGAACTCTCCTCCATGCTGGTCACCCCCAGCAGTGCAGCACAGTAGGTCTGTTCTATTTTGCTTCTTAAAGTTTCTTCGATAAATCAATAACAGCAAAATTTACATTTTAATGCAAATCATCAAAAGTTAAAGTTATTATATCTTGACAGTAATTGCTTTTTAAACTTTCCCTGGACAAATTAAGAACAAAAGAAGTAGGTCAAGAAGTCCTTTGAAGTTACAACTCTAATACAGACAGCGCAAATTTAGGGATTTCCTATTCTATAGAAATACAGCATCTGTAGAGGACTGATAGTAACAATGATCAAAAGCAAAGGCACAACAATCATTTACTCTCCACTCAGATTTCATCACCTGGGAACTCACTTTTTGGGCGTCTCTTTTCTGCTGGACCTGAACAGCTTTGTAAACCATCTGTAGCCGTCAGAGTCTGTCTATGTACACAACTGCTATGTTTAAGTTTGTATTCATGCAACACATCATTGGAAAGCTAAGATTTTTGTTATTCGATTAATACACAATCACAACAGCAGGGACAATCAATGCCAACAACAAACAAACAAACAAACAAGAGGCTCCTGGTGAGAGAGACAGTTGGTAGGAGAGGGTGATTATGAAAATCTGGTGGTGTTTGAATGACTCACGAGATATGACAGCTTCACATCAAACAGGCGGTTATGCCTCCTGACAACGTTACAGCCACCCATGTTCATTGTTTGTTTTTTAAGGAAAGGTTAAAAATACAGAAGATTTACAGGAAATATTTAAATAGGAAGACAGCAGCAGAATCCCAGGAAGAATGGGATTGACAGGTCTGAAGCAGGGTACATGCTACCTACAGTAGCAGTTAAACGGCCACCCAGCAGTTAGATACTGGTATTCTGTTGGTTTATCTCATTTCCCAGCACAGAGGCAAAGAATATAATTCTACTAATATTTATGTTGTGATCATATCATTCATCATATCATAGAGATAATGTCTAAGAGGTTGCAATCAGAAGACAGACTCCACATGTAATGTTTATCTCAAATGGTTTTCTTATGTTTACAGACACAGAATACTTACTGTTGAATATTGTTCCTGCAGTGCATATCTGGTTTAATGAGCCATGTGTCTGATTGGACCAATTTTCTGTGTATCCTTGTATTCACATTTACCAGAAATGGTTTTACAGGCGTGAACCATTGCAAAACACATTATTGTGATGCACAGTGATCCCGAAACAGCAATCAGTTACTGCAATAGAGAAAGAGAACGACCCCCTGGAGGAGTTCTGCAGTTGCAAAGGGGTACGTGGAAAGATTGTGGAGAAGCTCAGCTAATTAGAAAAAAAAGATTATATCCGATTTTTGTTTTAAGTCACAAAATAACATACAAATATGATGACACAAATTGGTGTTAGACTGGTCTTGTAAATGTAGCATATATTACATATAATTGACACATAGAGTATCTTCACAGTAACCAATAAATTACTAGCTACAAATGGCAAACTACATTGGACACACCTCCAACCAACCGAAGTCAGTTGTAACATCTGAACACCACATGCAAGACTGTATGAAAACTAGTTGCAAGGAAGCAGAGAGGCCAAAACAGGCAGCTAAAAGTAATTGCCCAGTATTAAAAAACATAAAGTGTCCATTTAAATGAGGAAATTGTTACATGATGAGTTGTGTCAATGCAGGGCTACTTCACCTAATCTGAGAGCTGTGGAGATATACCACACAAAAAGAAATGGTGTATACCTGGGATTAATGGTGGTAACAGTAAATGTGTCTCACAAATACAGCTTCCCCCGTTACATGCAAAATCACATATATCAATAACAGAGTTTAGTAAAACTGCCTTGAGCAGCTACTCGGTCACAAATGAAACAGAACAAGAGCAACTAGTGTATGTTCACAGAAAAGTCAAAAACTAGAAACCCTGGGCTGATAATATTCATCGCCTCATTGTCTTTTAATAAAGGAGGCTAAAGAAGACAGTCATCACAGTAATAATGAACTCATCAATGCTTGTCTTCCATGTCATGTCCAGCACATTCATGCATTGTTTCCTGTATGGGTACATACTACTGAGAGAGAACAGCTGACTACACCACATGGAAGTTAAATTAGTAAAGGCAATTACTGAATGCAAATTCATTTATTGACTATTTCAATTCATTTGTGAGAAATTAGTAATGTTTACCAACCTCAGGAAAAGCTTGCAGCCCTCCCTGGATTCAACCAGCTCAGACTCAGATGCTGGGCTTAACACTGAGTCAGCTAGCCTCCAGTCTGCATCTCATCCTGCTAGCCTCCTGCCAGCTCCAGCTCCTGTGTCAGCTAGCCACAGACCTGCTAGCCTCCAGTCAGTTCCTCTTCCTGTGTTGGCTAAGAACCCCCAACAATTCCCGGGAGTCTACTTTGTGGGGAACCCAGCTATCTATCAAGACTGTCCCCTCAAGAAAGCAAGGCTCTCACTGACAACATCCAACTCCTTGAGGTCCAGCGTCTCTTTTCTGCTGGACCTTGCTCTGGAGCCAGACTACACCCGGGCTGCTAACCTCAAGCCTATTGACCAGTTGGCTAGCACGAAATCAGCCAGTAGCCTGTCAGATCCTGCCCTGGAGCCCTTTTTATTACATATTTTTAAATTACACATTCACCACTCACACTCACTGTGAATACACATTGTAAGTTTCATTGTATACACTGTTTAATGCTTCATGTCCGTGTATATATATATATATGCCTCAGCACCACCCATGCTCCACCTCTTTGCCCATTTTTGGATTAGCTGGGAGTTTGACAGAGTCAGGCACTGCCAAGATTGTGTAGTGGTTGATGGACCATGGTGACTGTGGTGTTTTCCAAGAGCAATGGTAAAATAACTATTTTCTTATTGAAGTAAAATTCAAGCCAACTTGCAAGTTAGTTTGTGGGGACATACTCGCAGTATTGAAAAATGCCTCAACCGTCTGCTAACTGCTTTGATAAAGGTAACGCTCTTTGCTACCGTCTGGGTGCCGAACAAGCAGCTTCCACATTCTCACAATGTTATGCAGGCAAGTTTTGTTGTGAATGAGCTAACAGCTAAGAAACCGAAACCTTATTCAGGAAAAGAATTTGTGAAGGAGTGCCTTCTTTGTCTGGAATTCATAGAGATGAAGGAAAACCTGATGTAGAAACTCATTAATAGCAAGTCGCTGTGTGATTTGGCCTTCATGGTAGACATTACCATGTAGCTCTCAGAGCTGAACCTCAAGTTGAGCTATGAAATCATTTGAAGCAAAATTAAAGCTTTGGCAAGTGGAACTGGAAAGAGGAAACAATGTGCATTTTCCTACTCTGCAAGAACAATGACATATGGATATGCTGGTGAGTGTGAAAACTCATTCAGTCATTTGGTGAGAAAAGTAAACAAAAGGAACTGAACATATTTGTGGTCCTCAGTACATGCAAGACCTCTCATAGCATGAAAAGGGAAGTCTGTGTAAGTCTTCATTCTCAAAAAGTTAATAAAAGCATTTGTACATTAACAGAAACAGATAGCTTACCTGGTGTGATAAAGTCTATCGTGAGTGTTTGAGGGAGAGACCAACTCAAATTCTAATCAATATCATGTAGGACTAGCAGGACCTCTATGTGCATATGCACTTAATGGTCACTATTGTGTGAAATAGGCAATGTCTGAGTGTACGTATATGTGTATAGAATACCATAAACGTGGCATCAAGTCTGGTCATCACATACAGTAAATGCTAATTAGATGAGTGCAGCATGCTCCCTCTCCCTCCTCCTCTGTCTCTATACAATACACCCTCACACACAAATGTACAGTCCTGCAATTCTAATAAAGGCTGGGCATACACACAGTAAACACATAAAGTAAGTCCTTCCTATCATGTACCTTGCCTCAACACACACAAACTGACTGCTACCGTTCAGTGAGGGGGAAAAGAAAATTACAGTAGTATAATTATACTACTGTGACTTTACTCCTCTGTGATCTAGCAGCCAGGCTAATCCAGGTCGTGATATTTTGCATAACAGGTGTTACATTGCTGTTGCAGAAAGGAAAGAAAATGTAGTGCAATCGCAATATTTCCATGACATACTCATGTGTATAATCAACCACACACACACACACACACACACACACACACACACACACACGAACATGTAAACACACACACACACAAGGTGTGTCCTGTCCCTTGACATCATTTTTTTCTGCTAATGTGTCCTTTGGAGGATGGAATGATTTCTTCATGTATGTGGTATAAATTACGCCTATCCATCGGAGACACCATAACAGAGAGCAAAACATTACCCTCTCTTTCAACAGCTGCACTCTGTCTGCCTCCTCAGAGAGTGCAAAGCAGCCAGCCAACCAAATCTCCTAATCTCTCAGAGACAAAGGTAGGAAGTGGAAAATGATGAGATCAACATCATAGACATGTAATTCCCTGTGTACTAATTGTGAGCTCCTCTATGCATCTTTCTTAAGTTGTCTTTAAAGGACCAGTCTACAAGATTTAGGACAGTCTATTGGTAGACTATGGCAAAAATGTAAGATATTTCCAAGTATTTTTCATGTATAATCAACTGAAAATAAGACTATTTTGTTTTTTCATCATATTAGCATCAACTGTTTAGATGAACAGAGAGTGTGGGACCTCTTCTATTGAGTCTTTCATGTTGCAATGCTATTTTTTTTACAGTACCCTTGAATGGACAAACATGATTTCGTGGCCACTGTAGGTTCTCCTACACCCTTGTTAAGGGAGGAATGAGGTGACGGATATTCAGTTGGTTGCAATCTGCAACCTCATCACTAGATGCAACTAAATCCTACACAGTGGTCCTTTAAAGAACAAATATCTACAGCATTTTAGAAAAAAAAAAAAAACAGCTTAATACCATTGGCGCACTTTTGGAACCTTTTTGTTATTTTCTGGAGTATTTCAGTTGAAAACTGCCATTACATGGATACTGTTTTGTTATTAAGATATAGAGTTGTAAAGTAGGAGGAGTTACTGTTGATGTCCAAGGTTCCAGAAGTACAAGTCCTGTTCATTTTCTGCATAGAATATGTTAGATGGCTGATATTGTTTACATGTCTCTGACACCTAGATGGTGAAGAGCAAAGCTGAGTTATACTACCACTGGCTGTACTTTTAAAGTGTGTGTGTGGATTCCTGTAAAGGCATGTGGATGTGTGCATGTGTGGGTTAGTAAAGGAAAGAGAGAGAGAAAGGTGCTCAAAGCAAAGCAGAGGGGATCCAAATGACACAGAAAAATACAATAACTGTCTCTTTATCACAAAGAAACTCAGTGTGCGAACTCAGAAAGACCTGGGACTGGTCTTTTAACTGATAAAGTGCACCTTCTTGGTTTTACCACAGTGGCAGCAAACTAACACAAAACAAAGCAAAGCCTGATGGAGGGAAACACGCAATCAGAATAACGTGCAATGACATTATTAACCTGTCTCTGTCCAGACAATAGACACTTTCTTGAAACCGCTTCAGGAGCGATTAACGTGTGTTTCATTCTGTATGGTGGGTCTGACGACTCTTCTTCAAGATCAGACATGACCAAAACCTTTTTTTGCTCATTGGAAGGTCACAGTAGACAAGGTGGTCGACATTGTGATCAGAGTTAATCAAATTAGGACCAATGACACAACAGATCAATAGTAACTGGTGATCTACTGACATTTTCTAACTTGTGGGCACTTACTATACCTTATAAATACACACCTTGTTGAAGGTGACTGACATTCAATCAGTGCAAGCCAGGCCAACGTCAGATGTAGTGAGTGAGATCTGGTCATATTGTACTGTTTGCATTTACACCTTGCTCCTGCAACCCATAATCTAAAAGCTGTGCGTGAATTGTGACAGTGACAAAACTGCACAGATAATCAAGTTCAGAGGGTTACAGGATTGCTTAAACATGTCTGGTGTTCCAGATATGTGGGCTGGTTAAGTACACAACTGCTGTTTTTGTCAACAAGGTGCACATTTTTAGCTTTATTTGAAATGGGAAAAGCAAAATGTTTGCCATTCAACTGATTTTAATATTTCTCTAACTAGATTTCAATTGGCTTCCTTTTTTATTCAGAATCAAAATTGTTGAAAAAAACTTGATATTCTACTGTCCTGATTATTCATTGAAGCATAACCTTTACTTTCTCTCATTTCACTCTTTCTTTCTTTCTTGATTTCTGAATTTGGAACAAACCGGTGGAATACCTCCAGTCCTGACACTGGGAGGTGACTACCACCTCTCAGGCATTTGTCTTTGGAGCGACGGGCTTTGGAGGATAAGCTCACTGCTTTAGGTCGTTGATGTGTGCTTCAAGAAATTTCATATGTTTGACATGAATTAAATAAATAACTAAACCAATCAATGTGCCCCAGCATGGGAATTTATCCAGAAAGTGGTTTATGAGTCATTTTTCATAATTTCTTCAGTAATGTTGCTGTTGTTGATTCAGGTGTTATAAGTGTTGGCTCCCGAATTAAATAAAGTCTTATCTATCTTATCTTATGTGTGTATGAATTGAAAGGTTCTGGATTTGTAATACCTTTTTAAATATATATATATTAATATTACAAAATTCCAACATTGTTTAAATATTGCATATATTTATGACTTGCTTTACCAAATATTGGATATATTTTGTAATAGTGAATATATCCATGTGATTCAACTATTACCTACGTGTGGTCTGTTTAATTTTTTTTCAATATTAGAGATTTTACTGTAAATAAACATGAAAATAATAACCTATTTTGCATTTAACCAGGTAGAATAAACCCAACATTCCAGTTAATAAGAGCCAGTTAACCTAGCATTGTAGTTAGCATTTGGTCTGAATATTCAGCACATCTGCTGGGCTAAACGAGCGTCCGACCTTGATGTGTTAGATGAACCAAGTGTGTGGCTGGTCCAATAGTTACCCTGTGGTGTAGTTGAAAACTACACCCAACCCTGCTCGTTTAGGGTGTATCCATTAACATGTATAGTCTGAGCAACCACCTGGGCCCGAGGCAACGGGGAGGCTTGGAGATGGCTGCTTCATGCTGCACACAGTGGAGTAATGTGTTTTGTGTGTGTGCGTGTGTGTGCAGAGTCAGCAATGTTTTTGTGCATGCAAATCTAACCTCTTACAAAAAGGAGCAGTCCCTGTCACACAATAGTGTCTGCTGAAAACAGTGCCTCATTGACAAACCAGGTCACATAAACACAAGAATGCAATGGTGCGTGTACACACACACACACACACACACACACACACACACACACACACACACACACACACACACTGTGAGACACTTCCTCTGTGTGTCTTGAGTGACTGCTTTGCTTTTGCCTTAAGGCTGACAGTGACCTCCAAGTCGCATCTCTCTTTGTATCTGTGGGAGTGTATCATGTGCTGACCTTACAAGAACTCCCAGCAACCCTTCTAATCCTGGTCTACCTCTCCTGTCATGCAAGAGCTTGTGGAATACCAAAAGCTACTGTGTTAAGTGTATGCACATAGCACCATTAACCTAGCACAGGAACAATATTGACAAAGCAGTAAACAAAATGCAGGGAATGTATTTGAGCCATCAGGGCTGAGAGTGTTTGATTTAGACAGCCTGCATGCTTTCCCCTGCTGAGGATTCCCTCCTCTGTTTGAGAGAGACACCTGTTCACTGTCCATGGATCTGAAGGAGGAAAGTGAATGACTCATTTGCATAACGTGGACAGCATAAAGGACATTCCCTATATCTCTTTTTGATTTGTCATTTAGGCTCAATTACCACCTCCCTCCAACTATGTACTCTCGATAATTGTAGCTGTATTTTGAGCATGTACTGTGTGCACAGTAGTACATTCACAAAGGAAAAATCAGAAAGGTTAGAAGTTTTAAAGTCAAACACAGAGGGGCTTTTAAATGCCGACATGTATACTAAAATTGCTCAGTTTTTGAATGAGGTGACCATTGTTAAATAAAATGGATCACTAATTCAAGAAAACAATCCAAAGGTGGTGTGATGACTCTGGCAAAAGTTCTGAGAAGAAACAAATACATTAATGAATATCTGCAAAGACATATTTTACAAGATGTTTTTTTAATCTGTGATATGTCATAAAGTCATATCCTCCAAAACAAAACCGTAATGAGTTTCTGTATATCTTGTATATTAACTATCAAAAAGCACAGTCAACATCAGCATATTAAAAAAAGGTTAGTATATAGTGCAGAATGGGGACACACAGTTGAAAAAGATGTTTGCATATTGCCTTCAAAATATACTGGTGGTAATATTACTATTCATTTGATGAAAAATGTGGTATATTCAGTTCACTCTGAAACCAAGATCAAAAGTAATCAGACTTTTAAGATCACGTCTGTATTCTCTGCAACTCACTTTCTCATCTTTCTGTCATTTGCTTATGTTCATACCACAATTCAGCAATGTGTCAACTGGAAACATGTCTAGGACCATTTCAACAATTCCTTTGCGGCAGGACCTCCATGAACATGTTTTGAGTTCAGTCAGATCAGTCAAGCTTATATTTTCACTGTCAACTCATGTTAATGCACTCCCAATGCTATGTTTCATCTTTCATTTTCTTAAAAGACCATAACTTCATTATGTACTACTCATACACAGTATATACTGTCATACAGACTCAGATCAGCCTCAGTGTGATGCACGGAAATGTTTGTCTCATTTCTTACTAGATACAACGAGTATAGACCTTACACAAAATGCAGTGGTGGTGGAGCAGGTGGAATGGAAATAAAGAAAATAAAGCATTGGAATGAGATGGTGTGCGTTTTTCCCAACTACAGTTCTTCAGTTGGTCTGTTCACTGACCAAATGAAATCCATCTCTCAACTGTCAATGAAAGCATTAATCTCTCCGTGTCTGTGTATGTGTGTCCAGCACACTGTGTATCACCAGCTTCTTTTCTTCCTGCCTGACCACAGTGTGTGTGTGTATACATACGTGTGTATGTGCAGAATATGCAGTACATTCATTGCTTGTGTGTGTCTTTCTTTTGAGCTGTATTGTATGGATGTGTAGGTGTGCGCTCCTTTCCTTAAGTTTGTGAGTGTGTGTGTGTGTGTGTGTGTGCGTGTGTGTGTGTGTGTGTGTGTGTGTGTGTGTGTGTGTCTAGCGCCGAGCAGAACAGATGGTACTATGCGGATCACCATTTGCAATAATCGGCTATATTTCACTAACTCATAATTATCCTGATTGGAGCTGCATGCTGCCTGAATGAGTGTGACATGTGACACATGCCATTCAGTGTGTGGTTATTATAATGGTGAATATGCACTGTGCTCACATCCGATTTCCACTTTGTTTATGATCACCCACTTTTCAGTCCCGCTTTGTGACGTAAGTATAGAAACGCTGTCATACCTTAAACACAGCTGTAATCTAATGGTGTGGTAACTGTGTATTAGTTGCGGTGATGTCATACGTATCTGAAGTAGCAATCTATTATCATCGTACTTCTGCAGCACTGATGGTGAATTGTTGTTTTCAGCATTATTCGCTGTATTTATTCAGCTGTTGTGTATTAAACCCAGATTACTGGAATTATACTTGACACACATTTCTATCCAACTGTGTCTGCATGAGACAAGTGGGTCCATACACAGCTATGTCTCCTTCCTTTCTTTTTCTCCTTCCTCCTGTCTTTACCTCTCCTCTGCCACCCCTCCCTTTGCTTCATTCCCAGTCTGTCTGATCCCCCCCCCTCTGTCTCTCTCTCACTCTCTCTCTCTCTAATCAGTGTGTGCAGGACAGCACTGGAGGAAACCTGTGGAAAGTGATTTATTACAGTCACATATAGACACACACACACACATACAGGGTGATTTATTGCTGTGCAGGTAGACACTAGTCCAAGGGTAAGAGATTAGTCCAACACACGCTGAACACCAAATTATTATTACACATTTAGATAGAGGACATGGTCACACACACACACACACACACACACACGCACACACACTCTACTACACCACTGTTTCACTGTTTAAACTCAAAGTACATTAACTAATACTAGTGTGACAAAAGCAACCTTTTTTTTAAACTTTGATTTTTATTATACATTTTTATACATAAATAATTTGTTTTGTTTGAGCTGTGAATATTTTTTTTCATTAAAATAGAATAAAAATTGTATCCACATTTTCAAAATATTTCCACTATACCTTTCTATTTGTCAGACTGACACCAGGAGTGAGACTGGAGGACGACACTAATTACATCATTAATGCATGTATAATGGGCAAATGTGCAGAAAAATAGTCCTTTATTAGGTGTAATTTTCTTTATACAGAATGCGCAAATAAGCAAACTGTAAAAACAGCCAATATTAAATATAAAGATACATACAAGTATGCCATTACTAATTTCATTGTTTAGGGTCTTTTAAAGGCTGTTTGGTCCTGACCAGCCACTTCTGCCCCTGGCTCAATATGATATATAATAAGCTGCCGAGTGCTTTGATTTGAAAATATCTGCATCAGCCTCAGAAAACCCACATTGGTCAAACTGTCCAAACATATGCACAGTGGCTGGAAAAGGCTGCTGAACTGGCCTGCGAGCCAGATAGCCCCACCAGATACTCACTCTTCCCTGGAGCGATATAATCCATCAGCTCTACAGAGATGCGTTCACAATGACGCTCAGAAAAGCAGCGTGGACACACAGAGCAGAGCAGTGACGGACACGCAGAGCCTTTTATAAACCGCTTATATTTTCATTTGTTTCCATCTAATTCTGCTTGTATCAAGATCGATTGAATGGACTGAATATGAAGTGATACACCCTGGGGTCTTGTAGGCAGTTACTCCCGCACCATGCATCTATGTGCAGCACAGACATGCACGCGCACATGCACCAACTCTGGTTGTGTGTGCGTATAGAAGTGAAAAAATGCAATGCAGGATGCAAATAACCGCACGTCGCTCTCACTTTCAGGAAGAAAGCAGCTTTGTGGGCTGAATAGGAGAGTCGATCATATGCAGAGGTGGATTTGTTTATCGCTGTGTGTGTTTGTGTGTGCTGCAGACGTGCTCTCTTCTGTGTGTGTGTGTTTGTCAGACAAAGAGAAAGCTTCTCCTCCAGACAAATGGGTCAGCAGTTAAAATGCCAACGCTGACCCTGCTGTCACTTCACATGGAGGTCTACTGTCGGACGTGTGTGTGTCTGTGTGTGTGTGTGTGTGTGTGTGTGTAAAGCAGTGTGTACCATCCACTGCTTCAGCTACCCTCTGAGTGGTGTGTGTCTACAGATAAGGATTAAGACAAAAAGATATATATGTAGGAGAAGAAAGCACAGAGCGAAGTTGACTGGACAGATAATTTCAGTGTATTAGCATTTTAATAGAGTCCCCCCCCCTCTGTCTCTTTGTCCTTCTCTTTACCTTCTGTTTGTGTCACTTCAGACACAGTGATATCTCTTTCTCTTTGGCCTTTTCTATGTCTTCTTTCTTTCTCTTTTGGAGGTATGTAATTGTCAGAACACAGAGATTTCTGCCTTGCTGCCTCACTTTCTGCTACACTCTTTAACCTTCTCTCGTTTGACCAATCTCTCCCCCCTCCGTATCTTCCTCTTTTACTGCTGCTCTCAGAAGAAATATCACCCCCCAAACAAAGCACAGACTCTCTCATCCCGCTATCTTCACTCGTGTTTTCCTCTTTGTGTGCTTTGTGCCTATAACCTTTGCGTTTATGAACCATAACATTTCCAAAATTACCTCTTGCCTGTCTATTTTTAAGCATCTGTCTTTCCCCCCTCTAGCTACTGTAACTTCCCCCCCCCACCCGTTTTCATTTCAAATCGAATCTGTTTTAAAAGACCAACAGTGAAGAAAGTTTATGTTGCTAAAGCACTATATTATCAAGGGAAGCAATGTTCCAGACGTAAGTATAAGACTGAGCAGCAGTCTGTCTTCTGTGCTACTTCTCAGCAAACGTGATCATAAAAATGAGGAAAAACAAAATTAAACACAACATTCTCTCACAGGGACATACAGGAGGCATTGTATTGATGTCAAATGGACTAGTCCACATTCCACAAAGCAAGTGGAGAAGAGCGAAGAAAAGAGAAAATGAGCCGGACAGGGGGCGGGTGGTGTGTCGAGAACATCTCTCTGCTCACTCAGCCTAATTGACGGATTAAAACCGGATCCTGATCCATGGTTAAACTTATCTCTCCCGTTCTCCGCTTCCCTCGCTTTTTCTCACAGCCATCATCTCTCCTCATCTCTGTCCGACTCCCCTTCCATCTGCTCTCCTCCCTTTCCTGGGAACTGCCCTCGCCGACGCTTGCAGCGGTACAGACGTGCTCATTCAGCTTCCATTCCAGAGCGTGACGGGGAGAAACAGCAACGACGGACAGAAAACGGAGAAATATTTAATCCTCGGCGTCGTGTTTCCTCTTAGACCTACAGTCAGTGGGAACCCAGCTCATCACTTTTATTTGTCTTCACGGCGGCTGACACTTGATGACCTGGTCTTTGTAATTGCCAGAGTTCAGCCAGTCATAAAACACAGCTCCTCAGATTTATTACATGAAACGAGCCAACTCCTCTCAACCACTACTGACGGCTGAGTGAGGAAGGAGCAAACAGAGCATCGGCCCGGCTCTTGACAGAACCACAGCAGGCAGTCGAACAGGTGAAAACATGGCACAGCATCAAATGATCTTAGCAATGCTTCAAGACTTTTCCAATTATGAGCAACTGGGCTTACAGAGCTGGCAGAGACAGAAAACTGACATGATCTTTGTGGAAACGCTGCTATAAAGCTGTCAAACGCCTTGGCAGAATCTTGCTCTGTGACACAGCCTGACGTTGTTTCTTATTTGTTGTGGCACTCGAGTGTTAAATCTTCTTTAGATATTAAATGTAGCATTGGAGTTGACGTGAAAATCCGGCTATCATAACAACACTACCCTGCCTACCCTGTAATTTAAAGCTCCATTAAGCAATATTGTTGACGTTGACACTGAATGAAATGATTCATCAAATGCGGGAGAAAGGCCGTCCGCAGCTCTGTGCAGCTTTCAGCTCATTGTTTGGTTTCCAGCTCGCAGCCAGGACACGAGCTCAGAGAAGCTGATTGAAACGACTCGGACACACTGCGCCTGTTCATTTAGTGCTGAAAACAGTCAACAGCATTACAAAACATGGCTGCTCTCTCATCTAAAAATCTGGATATTTTGATCCATTTGATGGTGTTTTGTTTCATTTTTGTAATTTCTAAGACTGATGAGAAATTTCTGCAAAACGCTGAAGTCCATTGACTTCTAGTTCAGCCTTTAATCACTGCATTGCCTCTGTCACCTCTTTCTTAGCTCTGGTAGTCTCTTTGATTCTGTTCTATTTTATCTTTTTCCATTTTCCTTATTCTCTTTTTTCTTCACAACAGTCACCAGATACATATGCTCTCTTGCTTAAACACACACACACAAACACACACACACACACACACACACACACACACACACACACACACACACACGGCCAGACAGGGACACACTGACAACTTCACACTTGGAAGCACAAGCACAAACACTCATTGTTCATTAAAGGCACACACAACCTGTCACACACACACACACACACACACACACACACAAACACACACACACACACACACACACACACACACACACACACACACAACTATGTAGAGGAAAGAGGTGTAGTCTTGCGTGGAATGTTGACTGCCTGTGTTGGCAGTATCTAGGGAACAGATAAAACAAGGCTTGTGTATGCGGGAGGGAAAAGAAAAAAGAAGTAAATATTCTCAAGGAAACAGTGTTAACATCAGACAGCTGGACGCTGCAGACGCGGAGCTGATTTCTCTGCTTCCTCTCTTTTCATTCCTCATTCTCTTGATTCTTGGTTTCTGTCTGTTGTGACAGAAAACATTTTTCTTCTCCGTGGTCGCATTAGGGGAGATTACGTCAACATTATTCGTATGAACGCTGATGCATCTGGGGAATAATCCTGAGAGAGAGAGTACGAGAAAAGGTCGACTTTTAGGATTTGACTGGACTTTTTTCAGGTTACTGATGATAATGTTATCAAGCATTCAGTCTGGTATCAACGTGACCAGAGAGCAATGCCAACACAATGTCACTGTGGTGCCTGACTGAGCAACTGAAAGGCATGATAACAGTAAATGTGGATACATGTGGAATGCATATACTGAGCAAAATCCTTCCAGTCATACCATTAAAGGAAAATAGTATTCCTTTCTCTCTGTTTTACCAGCGGAGGCACTTCCTCATGAATGAACAGCCAAGAACAACAGTCTGAAAGGTGTTTGCTTGGTCAAGGGGTTGGTAGGTTTCTATGTGTGGACTGAAGGATTTTTATTCTTTATAAATTGCATGTGGTAGCTGGTTCAGGGTCTCCATTGAATCTTTTTGTTTCTGTTGTAAGTGAAAGTGTGACATTGAAGAATGGTGCAATTGTGTATCTTGTGCCAAGAAGTGCAAAAAATATTAAGCATTCCTGAACACTATGTTGTGACTGTTCTTACTATACGAAAAGGAGAAAAGCTTTGGGCGTCAAGGAATATGTCAAACTTGATTATTTCATTTCTGTGCCACTGTGTTATTACACTTACAATGCCCACCTCATACCATGCAGCACAGCAGCAATTTCCCACAAACAAACAAACAGACAAACAAACAAAGACCTGTTTTGGGATTCACGCTAACAAACTGGTCGTAAATCCACCTGTCTGACCAAATCTGCACGTAGAGCTGAAGCTAAAACAGAACCAAATGTTTTGGCTTATAAACACACCACTATGCTCCTAATATTTACTGACAAGGTTGCTGATCCACACACACACACACACACACATACACACACACACACGCACACACACACACACACACCCTTTAGGTGTTTACTATGCAGAATGTATTCACCACACACAGCTTTTGTTTATGCAGCAATATGCTGACTACAATACACATATACCAAACATGCAACCTTATCATGCACATGCACAAATTTACTCACTGTAATCACAAATGATGTACACACACACACACACACACACACACAGTCATGATTCCATCACTTCAGAGGACATTGCATTTCCTGGTGACTTTTAACCCAAACCATAGCTACTACCTGCCTGACCCAAACCCTTGACCTTATCCCAGGTCTTAAACACACATTTAATGATTTCAGTTAGTAGGACTTGCATTTTGGCCATAAGGAAGGCAAGTCCACAGACTGTGACTGTATAAACAGATTTATGTCCCCACAGAGTGAGTGTTATTAAGTAATACACACACACACACACACACACACACAGTGTACCTGAGTGGGACCTTGTTGTGATTTAGGTCACTAATCCGTTTCCACGGCAATGGCCTGCCTTCACATTAGAGAACCGGGCTTTGTTGTCCAGTCATTGGAGAATCCATAAGCACATCTCTGAATCTCTGGATGGGACCTAGGCTCTCTCTGTCTCTCCTCCTCTCTGCCTCCATCTCTCTGTCTCTGCCTCTCTCTCTGTCTCTGCCTCTCTCTCTGTCTGTCTGTCTCTCTGTCTCTGTCTGTCTGTCTGTCTCTCTCTCTGCCTCTGTCTCTCTGTCTCTGCCCCCCTGTCTGTCTCTCTCTCTGTCTCTGTCTGTCTCTCTCTGTCTCTGCCTCTGCCTCTGTCTGTCTGTCTCTGTCTCTCTGTCTCTGCCTCTGCCTCTGTCTGTCTCTCTCTGTCTCTGCCTCTGTCTGTCTCTCTCTGTCTCTCTGCCTCTGCCTCTGTCTGTCTGTCTCTCTGTCTCTCTGCCTCTGTCTCTCTGTCGTTCACTTCTCTCTTTTGCTCTCTTCTGACATTTCTGTCTTTCTCTCTCTCCTCTTGTTTTTTCCTCACAGTGTGTCTTCGTGTCTCTCTGCTTATCTATTATAAATCCGTTCGATTGTGTGCGAGGATTTACGGGTGTGTGCGCACGCGTGTGTGTGTATTTAATAGAAGCCAAGCTGTTTACAAGACTGGAAAGATGCTGTGGAGTATTAAGTAAACATGGCATGATTGGACAAGCACACACACAAACACACACTTGGTGTGTATGTGTGTGTGTGTGTGTGTGTGTGTGTGTGTGTGTGTGTGTGTACTGCATACACCTATTTCATAAAATAGTAAGGAGGAGAGAATCATTTTGAGTTTGTTACACAGGCATGATGAGAAATGACAAGCTGTGTCTGAGGAGCATGCATGTTCTCCTCCTTGCACACACACACACACACAGAAACAAAGACAAATACAGGATTGATGTGCGACGTTTTCAGAAGCCTTGTTCACACTAAATTATGTTTTCCGGCAGTATGAGCCAGTGAAACAGTGGACCATCATATAAACAGTGAACACACACACACATATGGAAGCTTGCACACACACAATAATTCCAATTAAATTCTGTCTTCTGTCATAAACGCATCACAAGTGACAAGCCAAAACAATGAGCACTGACTCATGCCTGACAATAAAAGTGAGTCAATACAACAGAAGTCTCTGGCCTCTAAAATGGTCACACAGCTGAATAAACTGCAAACTGCAGAAATATGGAAATGTGATGACATGCATTTGTCAAGAAAATCTTATTCAAGCAACATGTCACCATCTTTTAATTTCACAGAGATGCAACATTTAATTAATCTGTTGTCTAATCTAATAAAAAAAAACTGAAAAAACGGCAGCTGTCGTGTTGTTACGGTCTCACACCTTAATGTGCTGTTGCCCTCAAAGAGAAATCATTAGTTTAAAAATAATGGGCTAATGATGTTAGATATGCAAAAACAAAAAGATCCAAATCTTTCCAAATCCAAATGTTTCTAATGTTTCTAAACTGAAAACAGAAGTGGAAATCTTGTGATGTATTAAAACAAGTTAGAAGTCAAAGGTCTGTAGCATTACTCTGCGTCGTGACAGCAAACATCGAGCTCACTCAACACGTAATCAGCAACTAGAAGTATTAAATCAAACCCACGTAGTCATAATGCTCTAAAACAAGATGATATAAAATAATTTAAAAACAACAGCTCATTAAGATCAAATTAATGATCAGGTTAATTGAGAGAGAATTCCACCTGTTTGATCCTTTTGTCAGTAGACCTTGTGACACTTCTCCAGCCCTGATTAGAGCATCATGCACACAGACACACTAACACCTTTCAGCATTTCAACCAAAGTGGTTAGTTTGAACGTTATCTGGAATACAAATTCAATTTTGTGACATGCACGTCTCTGACAGACAACAAAGGAAGATAACTAGCCAGGATTCAGTCCTTATGAATGCTGAATTGTTAAATGGCAAGCTGTAACTCTGTGGGGCAATTAGCGTGAAGGCCGTGAGCCAGGGTCTGGGTGAGAAATGGGGGATTTATTGCTGTAAGTGCAGAAACAAACACTTACGAGTCCACCTAAGGCAGCTGCGGCTATTCCCATTCACAATGTTTGCTTTTCGTTCAAATTCAGGCCAAACTGAGCCAGCTATCTCTTCTGAGGATCTAATGGCAACATCGAGGACTGCAAGTCGCAATGATTATACCCTCTGATGAAGGCTGTCACAGAACAGTGAGGCTGTAATCAAACAGGTAGCACCAAACACCTGCAGGCGTGTGTGAGTGTGAGTGACCACTCCTTTCCTAAACTACTGCATACCTCTGTGTTTTCTTGGCAGTCTTGTTGAAATGCGTACTGTTGCCCCAGCCTGAGATCTTGAGCACTGGAAAAGGTTTTCAGTCAGCATTGCTGTATGTTTTTCTGCATCCATCTTTCCCTCTGTCTTCACTCGTCACCCAGTCAACCATCCCGACAGCATGATGCTGCCACCACTGTGTTGGACTGTAGGGGTGGTATGAATGAGGTGATGTTCAGTGCCTGGTTTCCTCCACATGTCATTTGGAATTGTGGCCAAACAGTACAGTCTTTGTTTCATCAGAGCAAAGTAATTTGCTTCTCATGGACATTCAGGTGCCTTTTGGCAAACTCCCAGTAGGATGTCATGTGACTTTTAGTGAGGAATGGCTTGTTGTCCACTCTACCATAAAGGCCTGACTGGAGCTTTTCTTGGTCACCTGTCTGACTAAGGCCCTTCATCCCCAATTGCTCAGTTTGGCTGGGCGGCCATATCTACTAAGACTGTTGGTGGTTCCACATTTCTTCCATTTGAGGATGATGGAGGCCACCGTGTTCTTGGACAATTTCAATGCTACAGAAATTTTCTCGTATCCTTCTCCAGATCTGGGCCTTGACACAATCCTGTCTCACAGGTCCATGGACAATTCTCCTGACCTTATGTCTTTCTGACATACACCAAATGTGAGACCTCATTAGACGCGTGTGTTTCTTTCCTTATTATGTCCACTGTATTTAAGTTTTACAAAAAATCTCTAGGACCAGTGACAGAATGAAGATGCACCAGAGATCAACTGTGAACAAAAAGTCGGAATATTTATGTAAATGGTATAGTGCTGCTATAGATTGATAAGGAAAAAATAACTGAATCTATTTTAAGAAGAGTTTGAAACATAAGAAATGTGGAAAAGTTGAAAGGGTCTGAAATCTCTCCTCAGTCACAGACTTACTTTAAGACTCCCTCTGTGTAAGGAGCATGCATCTAAAGAACAATGGCGGCCGACTGGTTAGTTTACATTTGGTTAGCACTGCTAGACTGTGTGCCACAAAGGTGTTACATAATAACACAAAGATAACTAGCTTCTTTTTCTTCTTTTTAAGTTACAATCACCAGAGGAAAATAAGATGATAACGCACACTCGCTACTATTTCACCGTTTTTCATCGTTGGACTTTATCACCACCTGCTAGCCTGGTGTGCTTATTTGAGCATTTTCAAATCATTTTTCCATTTTATGACCATTTTCTCGTGTGTACAGAGAAGCTTTTTAAAACAAAGGTCCTGTGGTCAGGATTCTTTTTAACTGCCAGGAAAATATTTGTTTTGATAAATATTTGCATATGCATGGTCAAGGCCTTAGTTTTAAAGCAGTTAGACAGTCAAAGCCAGACTATTCAAATACACACACACACACACACACACACACACAGATACAGAGGCAGAAGAATAGGTCTACTGTGTAGCTACACAGGCCAAAACTGGAAGGTCACTGATGACAAGCTGACATGAGAGCACCATGTGTACACATCTGTACGAGTGTGTGTGTGTGTGTGTGTGTGTGTGCAGTGGTAAAGAAAGAGAAGGAGAAAGTAAGAAAGTGGAGAAGTTTTACAGTGCTATTAGCCCAGTGCCTGTTGTAGTTAGCTCTCTGTTTCTCTCTATCCACTAGAGAAAATGTAATTATATCCTGAGACTACAGTTAAGCCATATCCACTCTTCTGCACCACATATTCAAATGAAATGCATAAATTAAATAAACCTGTCTGTGAGTGTAATTAAGGGGGGGGAAATGGCTGAGAAAAGTGGCTGTCCGAGTGTGTGTGTGTGTGTGTGTGTGTGTGTGTGTGTGTGTGTGTGTGTGTGTCTTTGAGATGCGTCCTGTGAAACTATGAGTGGGCAGGGAGTGTTACACTACATATGGCAGTCAGCTTAATTGGTTGACTTTAGCTTGCCTCACCGCTGGCATTAACCCCACTGAGTGGGCGCAGAACCACATACACGCCTGCTGCGCACATTGGTGCGCGTGCACACACACACACACACACACAGACACACACACACACACACACACACATAAATGGCAAGTAAATGCAGGGTGAATATGTCCATTTTTGCATTCAGTGTTGTTTTCATCATGCCAGCTGTTAGATAGTGAGCTCATAGAGATGGGGAGATGTAGGCTATTCCTGCAAAAAAAAAACCTGCTACTCTCTGGTTTTATACTCTTTCTTTCAGTTTACCTCTTTGTCACACCTCACATCATTTATTCTACACACTCTTGCAGTTTCACATTCAGCATGTAACAAGAAGGAAGATGTTGAGGCGGGTCTTTGCTTAAAGAGAAAAAGTAGTGTCTGTTAATAGTAGTGACCAGTTTAATAAGTTTTTTAATAAAACATTTGCTAAAATATACAATTTGCATGATATGACGGCAGCCTAGGTAGGGCTGCAGTAGCTTCTATTTTGAAGCATTCGCAGCAATGCAAGTATGACACTGGCAGATGTTGGATGGCACTGAAAATGTGCGGCAATGAAATGAAATGATGAAATCGGATCTGAATATTTTCTTCTTTTATTTTTGTTCTTTCGGAACATGAATGAGCATGAGGGTCATCGCCCCACCTGCTTCCAAAGTGTTGGAGGTTATAGTCATGATGAAGGCCTGCTGATTGCCAAAGTGAGTAAGCATTACTGCTTTATGTCCAGCCATTCATGCTACGCAGGTGAGAGCTGACAGATGATATGAAAATGCCCTGAAAAATCTGATCAAAATGGGTGTTTTTCTTATTTCAAAGAGATGATAGGACTGATGTTGCAAACGTAGCCGACGCAGCATGCGTTTGTGTCAAATATGAGTATGGAGGTTACCTCATGAGGACTTTTTGTTCTTTATGTTGCTCAACACAAGAAGTACAAAAAAGCACACACTTCAGCATGCATTCATATAAAGAATGTTAACAAATGAAAGGAAGTTTGCACTGAGACGGATCACTAAAGAAAAAAGCTGCACAAATGAAAGGAGCTGGCATGACAGAATGAAGCAACAACTGCCATGAGACATGAGACAAGGATTTCAAATCTGTGCTCGGCTGCTGTCAGAGTTATACATTTTCTCAATGCAGGACCAATGATTTAATAACTGTTGTATGCTTGGCTCTGAAAAGGGCAATCACCACACCTTCCTCTGCACACTGAAGTAAGGTGGATGTAAGGGAGAGAAGTGTTCACACGATTCTTTGAACAGCACTCTCAGGTGGAGATGCTTTGCATGAGCAACACTCTTCATCTGTTCTACATCTGTTTGATGTTGCAGTACGCTGGCAAAATTAGCTCACTTGGCAATTATAATGTCATTTTTGAATGGCATAAATATGAAACTACAAAGGTTCTCATTGACAGTTTTCACATGTAGAGCTAAACAAATTAAATGCAGAAAAAGCTGCAAATGCTTTCTGTTGATTAACTCAAGGAGGGACTCTGCTCATGCAGGACTGCTGATGCACATGAGCTGAACTCTAGTCCTGCTGCTCTAGATGTGATTATACTGAAGCTTGTTTCACTGAAAGCACTCCAAATCTCTGGAAATACTCCACGCTGGAAGGTCCACTGAGGAATCCAGTGTGATAATGACTGCATGATACTTTGCAAGCCACAGAGGATGCTTTTTTTAAATGTTGTGCAACACAGTTCGCTTGCAAATTAGCTAGTTATGACCATTTAAGACATATCAAAACACAATGGCTAGTCTAGCTGGTAAACTGTCAGGAAACATTTTCCTGTGAAATAACAAGATGATAAGAAAATAGAGGAGGTGTAGCCAGTATCACAAATGAGACCGGAGACCGAGCGAGGGCTCTGTTCCACGATTCTTCTCATATGTTGACAGCATAGACAACATAGACAGTGTTTGATCAAAAACACTGTTAGTTATTTCAAGTAGTGCCAACTACGTAGAGAGCAAGTTCTCTCTCTTCAATGTAGCAAGAAAGCAAGAATATGCCGTCTGCTTTAACTTTCAAAACCTGTGTGTGTGTGTGTGTGTGTGTGTGTGTGTGTGTGTGTGTGTGTGTGTGTGTGTGTGTGTGTGTGTGTGTGCATCTGCAGTGTAGAAAGAAGTCATACTCAAGCATTGCTACATTTCATATTGTCATGACCAGAGATGTGAGCTTGTATGGGCATGTGGGATGTGGGAGATGGGTATGTGTGTGTCGCTGGCTTGCTGGTGGTGCTCAATTGTTTTTGAGTCTGTAACATCGGGTGGCAGTCAGTCCAAAACAGACAAACAGTTACTGTCCTAGAGCAAAGCCAAGGTTAGCGGTTCTGTTCCCAAAAGCAAGACACTAGCACTGCAAGGGTTATGGGCTCCATTTCCTTTGTGGCTAAAAGGGCAGAGCAAGACACTTTGCAAAGTACAGCCCAGGGCTAGGTCCTGAAATAACCACCCACAGTCAGGCTGAGTGTTCCCAGGCAGACTGAGGAGTCCAGTCGGCACAGACTTGTGTAGCTGTGGGCTAGCTGCTAACACTTGCCCACAGCTACTTACAATGTGGACAGATCTAGAGAAACAATGGAAAGACTGAGAAAGCAATGACCTTACAATGAGGCCAACTTTGCTTGGAACCAAAACACAATCAGACATGTTGTTGCATACTAATTTGTGTACACTTGCTTCATATTCTTTCTTTACTGACTGCATGGACATGTTGAAACACTGAGTTGAGACATTTTCCCACATGGCAACGAAACCAATCATTCACAATATGTCTGATGTCCCAACAACCAGTTTTGACCACGAGCCTGTGCACTCTGGGCAAGTCATAGCCTCGGCAGTGATCCAGTGTGGTACCCGCATTTCAAGTCAACTCTTCAGCTTGGTCTCAGTTTTGAGAAGTTTACGTTCCTGTGGAATGTGTGCAACATTTTGATGACATGCCCTTGAGAAACAAAAGCCACTTTCACACCATTTACTTTTAATTTGAGAGCATTTTGTAATTAAGTGGCCATGAGTGAATGAAGTCTGTACCACAATGGTAGTAAATTAGTAATGGCAGCTTGACTGCTCAAGAAGTAGTGAAAGTGATGCGAAGTTCCCCGCTGCTGTGTTCTGCATTACTTTATGCTCTGGTTTGGTCAGTATTGGTGATATGTGAATGGTCAAATCGCATTAAAATGAAATAAATTAGAATGAATAAGTTGCTTGCTTGAATGATTGAAGCTGCTACCTTCACAGGGACAGTTTCTGTGTTTGTTCAGTTAATGGGTTGGATGTGTGAGATGTAAATGAAATGTGCTCATCAGAGAAACTAAAGAGCTTCTTTCTAGAGCTGCCATTTAGCATCAAATTTAAAGAATCAAATCCATCCCAGAGAGGGCGAAGCCTATGAACAGAGCAGGAGGCAAGCAACTGCAGCATGATATACATACGATACTGAATGAGAGGACCCAACAACAGTGGAATTTTATTTGAAGATAGTGGCTTTAAATCCAGCAGCAGTAACCAGCTTGTCTCTGCTGCATTAAATCAACTCTAAATAATCTTGATCTAAATCCCCCCCGCCCCTCTCCCCCACTACATGTGTTGTGACATTTCCTCATGTTGTCAGACACACCAGTTCTCGATCCAAGCAGAAAACTAATCAGGGAGAAGAGAGACAAAGAGTCCTGGAGAGAGAAACGTATGAAAAGAGGAAGAGACGAGCAACAACAGGGACGGGGAGAGCGGTACTGAATCACGTCGAGGCAAAAAGCAAACACACGCTCGCACAGACAGACGTGCACTTCCTCACACACAACCAGGACTGCACAAAGGTGTTCTTCCAAGAACAGGTCATGTAGATGAAATGTTGCTGATCAAGATACATTCATAGACACACACACACACACATCTGCACGAGCAAACACACACACACACGTGCACACACACACAGTGATAGAATGAAGAACAGATTCTGATTAGGATCTTTCATCATCTCTTTTCCCACTCCACTACGCAGTGTGTATGTGTGTGTGTTTGCTGTGTGAAAAAGTGGGGTCCTGTGCGTCCAGCTATTACCACAACAATAAGTTTTAAAGTGCAAGAGCCACAGCACCATATTAACAAAACCCAATGTCATCACAGGTCTCTCTCTCTCCGTCTCTCTCCCTCTCACACACACAAACACACAGACATACATTCACACATACACACACTTTCATTCATTTCCTGCAGACTTATCCTAACCTTAACCTTAGTCTTCATCCTAACATTTCATGATTTACATTATGGGGACTTGTGTTTTGTCCTCATACGGAGAGCAAGTCCCCACAACGTGAGTGATATACCTCCATACACACACACACACACACACACACACACACACACACACACTTCCTGTAAGTTGACCCCATGGCCTGCTGGGAGGACAACCTTGCCTTGCTCCTGACATGACCAAACAAAAGAGATGGAGAAAAGGGGGAGGAGGGGTAAAGGAGAAGGAGGGAGGGGTAAGGGGAGGGGTAACCATCCATAAAGAGGACACGGGGTTAAGTGTGTGTGTGTGCTCTTGTTGCCCTTTGTATGCAGTTGCTTTTGCAGATTTTTTTGGTTTATTTCCTTTTAGAGATGAACCAAAGCTGAGGTCATCCCTCTCTCTGATTCTCACTTGGTTTGCAGTGATTGATGCATTTTGATGAAGTATTGGTGACTATTGCATAATGACACAATAGTCACCAATATATGAGCCAAACATTACAGTGTTGAATGAAAGAGAAAAGTGTATTGTTTTCCTATACATCCCTCCCTCCTCTCTCTCCTTCGTTCTGTCCCCGTTCCTCTACCTCTCCCCTGGTGTGTGTGCCTTTGTGTGAGTGTGGCTGCATAAATAGAACACACATTCATATTCTCTCTCACAATGGTGCTGCTGTGTTTGCTCATTACTCACACAGGACGATGCACGCTGATTTGAGTTTAGATTTGAAGTTATATTTCAGGGTGGAACTGAAAAGGAACATATTGAGTAGTTAATGGCATGAATAATTCAAACGGGACGGTACCTGAGTGGCGCTGATCGTTTTTTCTGTCACTGGACGACTACAAACAAGAAACATTCACCCTCGACTCGCTCACTTCATTTTCAAAAAGACTGGACTCTCTGCGTGCAGCTTGCTCTTCTCAACAGCATCTTCTCCTGCGGTGTCTTATAATGGCTATAACAGCACTGTCATGACGTCATGCAGCCCCTGCAACTGCACCTGACAGTGATCCAGCGAGGGCAGCTCTTTAGGAAAAGGCTTTATTATCACAGACATGGTGAGCTTTTTTGTGGAGGTCACATTTGAATTCTTCATGCAAAATGTATCTTGGATATTATTTGTGGAAAAGGAGATTAAAAGAGTGAAGAAATCAAGGAAACAGAAGGAGGAGTGAGGGGGAAGAGGAGAGTCAGACACAGAAACAGAGAGCGGGAGAGGGAGAGGGGAACAGAGAGGAGGAGGGACAACAGAGAGAGCGAAAGAGGATGAAGAGGAGGTGTGTTTGCAAACCATCTGGATTCAGTCTCTGATAAGAAACACTTAGTCAGCACGCACCTCATCACTCAGGCTGCTTCCTCTCTTTTTTCCCTGTCAGTCTTGTGTAAACTAGTCTGAATCTTCCGTCTCTCTGTTTTAATTCTGTTTTCTTTTTTTTTTTAGTCTCCTCAAACTGATACAGAGTCTTGTTGTTCCACAGGAAGTGATGAAGTGGGAACGAGCTGAAGAATTGCAGACATAATGTGGGAAAAATGGGGAACAGGGAGGATTGTGGCTCGGACAGAGCTAGCATCGAATTTTAGTAAACCCAGAAAAGGTCTGGACAAGAAACTCAGCAAGGGTACTGGATAAAGAAGGCAAATATATTCTCCAATTCAGTGGCTAATCACAAGAAACATGTTTCTACAAATGCACAATGTACAGTGCACAATCACTAAACGTATTCTTTTTGAAATGGCAAGATATATCACAAAGTACTACAAACAGACTGTACACTCATTACACCTTTCTAACAAGGTAACTGGGCAGAACAGGACATTCAATTCCAATGAATTATTATTTACATTAATATAATTCTACTTTAATGGAAATGCATCTAATAATGACTCGCTTTGCAACAAAAATAACAGCACACAAATATTAAAATCACAGAGAAGATGAGTTCAGGGAGAGCGAAACAAAGCTAAAGCAATCAGTAGATTAGCTGATGAGTCCACTGACAGAAAATAAGCAACAATTTTGATCACTGATTAACTATTTAGTTAAAATTGTGATGATCAATATTCACCAGATTCTGACCATTAACAAACTTAAAAAATATGTCATTTATTTCTAAAATTTAATCTCCATTTTGATTGATAAAAACAAATCATAGATGCAAACTAGTTTTTCTGTTATGTTTTCTGTTTGGTTTGTTCCACTTTCATATCGTTATTTTAAATAGATGACCTCATATTCCCCAGTAAATACATTCTACTACTACTGCAGCACGAGACAACAAAATGCCAAATGATGATAAACTGATTGTGTGCTTTGGACCAAGTTTACATATGCTACTCAAATTAAATTAAATGAAGTCTGTCTCTAGCACAAGATGTATGAACATTTCTTTAACTGTCCACAGTGTTAGGTAGTCGCGGCTGTGGTCATTTAATGCTGAAGATGTCAAATGACATGTGAAATGAAAGGTAGAATGTTTGTTTTTTGCATTTTGTCCTGTTGAATTAGTGATGAGGATGGACGGTGCCGCGCTCTCTCGTGGGGACGCAGCAGAACAGGAGAAGCAGAATATGCAAACACTTTCAGAGACGTATGAGGTTGTCACACACCAATATAAACTCCCACTAACAGGTCCACAATCTTTCACAGAGCAGCTCACAGGCGCACATACACCCCAACATACCGCTACACTCCGATGATGAATGAACTATAAATGTCCTTGTATGTAATGAAAAATAATAAAACAAGAAAAAATATGGTCAGAATAATATAAATGAGCTAGACCTTTATACTGGCCTGACTTAGAGTAGTGTGTGAACTGTTGTAAATCCTTGTGTCTATTCAAGTATGCATAGCTAAAGAATAATGTTACACAGTATATCACTGTGCATTTGTGTAAGTGTGTGTGTGTGTGTGTGTGTGTGTGTGTTTGTGTGTGTACCAGTCCCAGGCATTTTAGGAATAATTGAAACTTTTATTTTCTGACTAATAGCCCCATCTAGAGTAATGCAGTCCATCAGGAAAATTACTACAGAATCACAAACACGACACACACACGCGCACACACACACACACACACACACACACACACACACACAACTATACTTACAAGGGCAAGCCTCGCTGACTCACATTCATTCCTTAATTCCTGTTTCAAAAGTGATGTCCTTCCCTCTGATGACTTTCATCATCTTTCTAGCTCTGAAACATAAAAACACACACAGACACAGGCAGGCACACACACACACACACAGGCCTCTGTATCGCAGACACCCAATCTATCTCACACATCACTCTCAAAGGCCTTGTTGCTAGGAGATAGTGCTCTATTTGTGGAGAGAGAGCGACAGAAAGACATAGAGTGAGGTACGTATGGGGGGTGCGTGTGTGTGACAGAGCACGAGAGTGATGGAGATAAACGAAAGAAAAGTGCAGGAATGAGAAATAGAGGAGATAGAGTCAAGTTCCTTTAAAGCAGGATCAATCTCGCAAGGCATATCCTCACACTCCCTCACACACACACACTCCCTCACACACACACACACACACACACTCAGTGGAAAACACTGGCAGCTTGTTTCTCAAACCTGAAACCAAGAAACACAACACTGGCTCGGACATTATGGCTGATCCTGCAGCCCACGCATGGTCGCTCATGTACATGTGTACATATCCGCAACTTAATGCGAGTGCGTGCATGCGTGCGTGTGCATGTTCCACCAATTGCAACAGTGACGGGATCCAGCGTATAATGGTTGGCTGGTCACATTGTCTGACCCAGCGGTCAGTCCTTCACACACACTCTGTCCCCTATAATCCGCAAATACGTCTATTATAATCTGATAAAACCTGCAGAGGAAAAAAACCCTTCATCTGAAACACCGACCGAAACATCACGTCTACTGGGTGAGATGAACACAATTTACTGCCCATGCACAGCTGCCTAACCAGGAAACAGCAAATTCAAGGATAAATCCGATCAAAAGTGACATTTACATGCATACAGGGATGAACAATCTCGATATTTTTACTAATATACAGTTACTGATAATGAACAGCAGTGCATTCAGACTGAAGAAGCACTTGGTTCTAGTCTCTACTCACTTTATATATGATACTGTAAATATGATACAAATGTGGAAAACGTGGATGATTCATTGTGGTTATGAAATTCTCTAATATATTTGTTCCTGCATTTCCTCCTCCAGAAGGTGGATCCTTGAACTGATACAGACACTGCTGCCTTCAGTCAAAACACATTTTTGAAAATATCAAATGGATGAAATCTGCTCCATTAATCACCATTCAAATAAAATAAATGCATACTAAGTTGTAATGCACGAGTAATTATGGATCCGTATAAAACAAGCCCAACTGAACCTTCTTTTCCCTGTTGAAGGGTATTTATGGGGGAGTTTTTCTTTTTCTGAATGGAGGGTCTACGGGCAGAGGGTGCCACAGGCTGCACAGATTGTAAATGCCCTTGAGATAAAATGTGATTTGTGATTCTGGGCTATGCAAATAAAACTGGACCTGATGCCAAAACTAACATATTTAAACCATCATTGCTGAGTTACTATCACTACCTCGCTGTTTTGAAGCATCATAAGCAAATTCGCTGCCATTCAAAACGATCTGCTCAGTTCAATCCATGAGTAAAAAACAAAATCGAGATAAAAAAATGAGTCATTACTGCACAGCTTCACATCCATTCAAATGAAGCGTCGTTGTTTTCACACTGTAATTAGAAAAGGATAAGATAAGAATAGCACTTAAACTTAAACTATTATTCATTAAAGACTAGATTTTTTGCTTTTTTTAATTGTACTGCTATTTGAATCCAGATACAGCTATAATAATTATGAATTAATACTAGTTCTGTAATGTGCAAATGAGGCCTTAGTGTGTGGTGTGAGCACCACAGTGAGTATCATGCTCTAAAATCATACACATAAAAGCTTCCACAACATGCTGCTGTATACTAACTTCGACTGCAACCACATTGTACTTTTTGATTATTTGTTTTTCTTTTTGTTACTTTCATTTTTGTAGCCATCACTGGAATGCAGCAGCTGTCTGTGCTGGTTGACTGACTGCATTGTGTGTCACAGTGGTTGGTCTGAAACTCACAGTGCTTCTAATCCGCTAAAACATTCCGAAGAAGCAGGAAAAAGGCACAAATGTGTGCACGAAAAAATCACCTTGAGGAACACGTCAAATTCGTCCAGTAAAAACAGAATCCAGATTCAATTAAAATAGAAGTCACATGCACAAAGCCCTATTATTCATTATTATTATTCTAAGCCACCATTCCAAATTAAAATCATTTTAAATATTACACATGTGATCACACACAGTATGTTATGATGCAACCACTGCAATAGGATATAAATGATCCTTCCTCCTGCTACAACAGGACATCTTCAAAAACATTTGCACCTGCTCAGTAAAACATGGCAGGACAAAGCAAAGGTGTAAACATTGGAAGGTGATATTCAGAAAGTTAATCGTTTCACAATGAGCTACTTCAAAGCACCATCTTAAAAGCATATGAGTGCAAATAGAAGCAGAGCCTTTTGTGCAGACTCTTCTATGAATTCAATATGAAAATATATATAATTTTATGGCCCCTTTCTTCTCTCTCTGACGTCTTATCATTCCTAATAGGCCCACTGGAATCTTAATAAGTTACACATGTTCTTGTCTCTACCACTGTCTCTGCCCTCCTTTCTTTACGATCCGTCCATCCACAGTCATTTTTAAGCATGTTTCCTCTCACGGTGACAGTTTAATTCCTTTAATCCATCACCTACTTCCTCTTTCGCTTCGTTATTTGCACGCACATTTCTGCGAGAGTCTCAGAATTTATGTTTCAAATTGAAAAAGTAACAGTGGGGGGGCAGCAGGAGGAGAAGAGTGAGAGGGAGAGGAACAGACGTGCACACACTCACACAGAAAGCAATGGAATGCAAATCTCTGTGTCTGGAAGCGATTAGGCCAAAAGCTTTCTGTGTGTGAGCAGCAGCAGCACACAGCCCAGCCACCCTAGCCCTCACCTCACCACCAACACACACACACACACACACACACACACACACACATCAAAACGGCCTCTCAAAGCCCAATGCTAACAGCGCAGGCGTTAAATTATCAGATGGTCAGATCAGCTTTTACTGAGTTAAATACAGTTTACCCACTTCTGTCAGGGTGGCAAACAGCAAGGTACACACTCATCATCATTCTCTCCATTATTCACTTTGGAAAAAAGTGCTGCCACTGAACCAACCGAGGAAAGATGCTTTTCTTTACTCTTTCAATAGAAGCGTTAGTGTGTTTACTTTTGTGATGTAGATCATTTGTACCTGTGTGTGTGTAATATATGTGTGTGTGTGTGTGTGTTTGAAAAAGCATTGTAAAAAAAGGAAGGTTTACTGAGTGTGTCTAATAAACAAGGTTGGGCTACAATGTCAGCGTGTCACCAGTTCTGACATAAAACTCAGCTTTTGAGCAACAGAACAGTTCAGCGAGAGGCAAAAGAAAAAGCAATGACCTGAAGAGCGCTGAGAGGCTCGAACACTAGGCTGATGTTGACTAAAGAGTGTTACACCACTGCCACTGCGAGTACACACAAAGGATCCCACACAAAGCCGGAGGTGTAATGCTGAAAAACGGCGCTGAGGCTTTCTGCTGCACCGGCAGCGGCGCTGTCAGTGTAGAATGAAGTGCAACAGTGAGGAAGTTTATGTGAACAGTGAGATTATTTCAAAGTAATCCTGAAAAGACAAACGTCTGCCAAGTTAAATAATTAGACAGAGGGACGTTTATTCAGTGTATCCTCTGATTTACAGAACAGAACTCAAACTCTGAACAGGAATGTCAATATTATAAATTCACACATCGTGGTATCTAGTGTCAACTTAAAGCTGGACAAGAGTAGATGAAATATGAAACATAACTGATGTCAGCGCCGGCTGCTTCCTGTTCAGTGTCAGAGCTCCCAGTCGCTCTGTCTGCAGGCCAGGTCTGACCTTTACAGGCTGACATGAAGCCTGCTGTTATACGGCCTTTTAAAGAAAGCCTGAACCCACACCGATGGCTGCCGTTCCTCCTCCGTCTTTAAGCAGCGCATCCCAAACTGTGACAGGAGGAAGAACAGCAGAGCTGCCTTTCACCCTCAGACACACACACACACACTCAACACAGGTCACATGGACACATCCAGGGACTGACATGTCTTCGGTCACTTTGCCAACATCTATGACTAACAGCGGTTTTTCCTGAATGGTTTTCATTATGTCCTACACATTGATTGGTTCCCTAATTAAGGTAATGTTCCCCATCTCCATTCCCTTTGAATACTGCCCTCTTGTAATGGCCTCAAAATCAAAACCAGACCTTGAAGCTAATGCTTGCTGTATGATTAACCACTGAAATATTTCTGCATGTGTGTGGAAGCGTGTGTGTGTGTGTGCTGTCAGAGGAGTGAAGCCCGGGTATAAAAGACAGCAATCACGAACTGATGAGCAGCAGTGTCTGCTTACTAAAGTAGAAGTGAGTGTGATTGGAGTGTGAGCTGGTGCTGGTGAGTGTGAATGGCAGGCCGGTGTGTGGATGGAAGAGAGCGAATTAAAAGTCAGGAAAAAAAAGAGCGAGTGTCGAACCTGCCGCTGGATTCAGCCGCAGAGGCTTCAGGACAGAACAACGTGAGACCGCGCGAGGAAAGAGGACACGAGAGGAGAAGGAAAAAAAGAACAAGCGAGAGATGAGAGTGAGGAAAGAGAGAAGAGTGAGAGGAAAGACGGTAAAATAGAGCAAGAGAAAATGCACAGTGCTTGGCTTCGAGGCGAAGAAAGCTTTTCCCTCTGCTCCCTCACCGCTTCCTCACAGAATCAAAGTATGAGGCCCCAGTCTGGCACTATTCTACCACACACACACACACACACACACACACACACACACACACACACACACACACAGACTATGTTGTTTTTGTCAATGAGTTTACATTCAGTCAGTGAATTCACACAATGAGAGGCAATTGACTAGAGACCAAGCAATTTCCAAAAGCATGCACGCACGCACGCACACGCACTCACGCACACACACCGCCGCCGAACAGTGTGTGGAGCTTGAAGGAAAGGAAAGAAGAAAACTGGCTGTGGTCGTGTACCTTGTCTGTGTGAGTACTCCAGTTTCGCCCGGTTTTGACGATTAATGCCCCCAAAAACACATCCGATCCTCTGCCGCACGCATCAACACTCGGAGTTGCGCTGGTACTTTGACAAAAATAACAATGCGCCTTCGTCCCTCCCTCCTCGCTCTGTTCTTGTCAGCTTTGGAAAAAAAAATGTAAAGAAAAAAAAAACACCAGCCCTGTTTTCTGGGGTTTCTTCTCGCCTCTCTTTCTCTCTCTGCGGGACTGCCTCCGTCTTTTCTCTCACTTCATCCAGCCTCTGCGCTCCAAGTGAGGGATGGAGACTGAAACCCGCTGAAGAAAAACCCCACGGCGCTCCCGCTTTCTGTCCTCTTCTCCTCTTCCTTTTTCTCTTCTCTGTCAGTTGGGCAAAGTGCAGATTTGGCGTCCTTGCGCTGTGGGCCGGGTCCTTCCTCTCCGCGCCTGCCGCTGCGCCTCTCAGTGCGGTGTGCGCGCCGTCTCCTCGCCTGCCGTGTGTGCCTCTGCGCCGCGGCTCCCTCTCTCTCCGCTTTCATTCTGTAAGTTTCAGGCTCTCTTGCTGGTTGAGTGGGGAGGGAGGTGGAGCCACGAGGACTGAGGGAGCAGAGGCAAGGATGGGATTGGCTGACACGGAGGGGGTTGAGTGAGATTGAGAGAGAAGAGAGAGAGAGAGGGGGAGAGGAGGGAGGGGCTGGATTTCTGCTTTCTTCATTTGGAGGCTGGAGGTGTAGATGTGTGGAGAGAGGAGAGGAGGAGGAGGGCCGGGGCGGGAGGCACTCCCTCTCCTTTTCTCTCTCTCTCTCTCTCTCTCTCTCTCTCTCTCTCTCTCTCTCACACACACACACTCCCTCTCTCTGCATTCTTTTGCTCTGATCTCCCTGATTTCCAGACCACATATGTATTCATAGCACAGAAACTGCACCTCAGCCACTCACACATGATCCTTCTCTTTCTGTCTCACTCTCACACATTCACACACACTTGTGCACACAACCCACATTTGTGTGTGTGTGTGTGTGTGTGTGTGTGTGTGCAGTTAGGTCTTGAGGCAGCTGTATAAACTAAATGTACTGAGCAAGAAAGAGGGGGAGTGACTAGCTTTAACTAACGGGGGCTCGGGAGCAGAGGGACTTTATTATACACATGTATGTGCAGCGGTAGACACACACACTCAGATGTCCACAGTTTTTGTCACATTATTTTGGACTATGTGTTTGTTAATTTTGACAATTTAATTTAAAATGAATTTAAAAAAATGTAATACTGTACAGTCAGTTTTCTTCAGTGTTTGTGTCAGTGTGTGTGTGTGTGTGTCTGTGTTTAAAGAACGGCAAAGAGTGTGATGAGTGCAAACAACAAAGAAAAGCTGTATGTGTGGTTAGTGTAAGGGTGTATGTGTTTTTGAGTCGGCAGTGCCTGCTGTCCGTGAGTGTGTGTGTGTGTGTCTGTGTGTGTGTGTAGAATACCGTTCACATTTTTTTTCACCTCAGTTGTATTTTAGTCTCTTAGTGATGTTTTTATTATCCACTGTAGATTGTTTAAAGGCATTGTAATAATAGGTTTTTAACCACCGTAGTAAAAACATTTCAGCTGAATAACTGAACTGACGTTAAATCTGATATATTAAAAACTCTTTTTGAATAATTTCTGTGATTATAAATAATTCTTCCTTTGGGTGTTTTTTTTTTACTTTGCCTCAGTATTTCTTCATATATTGTTCAACATAGCATTTTTTTGTATTTTATTTCACAAGTGCACACGTATAAAAAAGAAATACATTTTTGGAGTAAATCTATAATAAACCAGTAACAGTCAGTCCAGTTATTGAACATCTTCATTAAACGCACAGTTATATTAAAGACAAAATATAACACAACCTTTATCATATGCAAACCACACTTTTTGGAATTTAGTCACACACACACACACACACATAGAGCTTGTGCATGTTTGCTAATGTCTCTAGTAATATATGTGTAACCATGCAACAGGGGACTGAGGATAGTGCTCAGGAGAAAATTGACACTCATCATTTCACACATGGGCAGCCTTTCACTGTGTTTTCCTGCGCACACGAACATGATCGAGTGCCTGTAAACTTTTATTGAACACTGAAATGTCGTCCTTTCCTGTTCGCCAGAGAGAGGATCATGAAACTGAACGTGAGTTCGGTTTGGATAACTTTACTGCACAAGTGATGCGAGACGGAGCATAATGCCACCAGAGGACAAAGGGATGATCGCACAGACGCATCTACTTCAACAAAGCCAAGGCCAAGCTCAGTGAAAGGTTTGATGAGGGCAGGGCTCTCGCCCCAAAGTGAATATATTATCTTTGTAAGGGTGAGTAAACAGAGACAAAATACAGGAAAATACAAAGCACGTCACAAGTGAAGAGCATATGTGTTGCACAATGTCGTCTGTATGAGCAGAACAATGCAGAGAGAAAGACTTAAGGTGGGAGTCTTAAGGTAGCACTGTGCACGCTTCAAAATGCACATCAAGATGACTGCTGCAAAACCCATCGCAGCTTTGCTTCCTCTTTGTGCACTAGTGGTGTATAACCTCTGTCCAGTCCCAGAGGAAGCTGAGCTACATGTTTGCTATGGAAGCAGAAAGCCTGTGTGTGCCGCACACCTGGGTTAGAGTACGAGCCCTCTCGTAGAGTGTGTAATGGGCCGTAGGCTTGGTTCGTGTTTTACCGTGAAATTCGAGAACCATGTGCTTTTCATGGTGGCTGCACAATGTAAACTCCATTGTTTCTTTGGCACTGCAGGGAAATGCGGGTCTCTGCTGCTAGGATTCCCGTAGCTTCAGCACACCCAGGTCGGTGTGACACGATCGACACTTCAAACACGAGGAACAGAACAATGGAACCAGTCACTTCTGCTACAACTGTGGATGTTACAAACTTAAGGATCCTATGAGTCGTATGTGAAATTTAGATTACAGATCAGCTAAGTGCTACTGTCAAATCAGACTGACACTGACATTATTTTGCTTTTTTGAAGAAAATATAGATCAAATAGGTCTATAAAAATAAATAAAAATGTTAAATTTAGGCACATTCATGAAAAAGTATCTAAGCCTAAAACCTCTGAGTGGGCATTTCCCCTGGCATTGGTTGACTGACAACTGAGAGTGGGTGCTGCTGGGAGACGTGCTGTCAGCTTCTTTTGTGCACTGCTGACTGGATAAATGCCATACACTTGATGGAATTTCCCTTTTTTAAATCCACATGGTGTTAATTGTTAACCATTAGCGAGTTAAGTCATGTGTCCCTTTACAACATTTGGGGGGTGGAGGGTGTCAACCTGTTCTCATTCCCAGAGCGTCAAACACCCCTCTGTATCTCCTACAGACACACAAGGAGACGCACCAGGCTTTCAGCTAACTCCACTGTAAACCCGTCCATGTCAGTATTAGACACCCAGAGCAACTGCTCTGTCCCACACACTCTCATCCCAGAGATACACGAAGCCTTCCTGCCACACAGCCTTTCTAACACGTGGTCAGTGTTAGTTGGGCTTATGCACCAAAACCTCTGGGTTAGGTTTAGGAAAAGATGGTTCACTGCTGAGGGCGGAGGGGCGTGACGCTCAGGGAATGAGCCGGTGCTGCGGGTGTCTAGCTTACGTTAGCTACAGTTCTTTCATTGCGCCAAATGTGGTGATGGCAAAGTCAGTCTCACGCCAACAAAATGCTGAGGTATAGGGGTAAGTAATGTTTAACAGCTTCAGAATGCAAGCTGGTTAACTGCCTATTAGGGTGGAACTTTGGTGACATAACACTCTTTTCAGGAGCAGCTCACACAGATGTTGCCAAGCGCCTATGTTTCTAAGCGAGACGTCACTACAGAACAACAAACAACAAATACAACAAACAACAAAATGACAATTTTGACCGGATTAGTACATAAAGCAAAAAAGTACATAGGTACAGTTATTTCTCAGCAATAATTCATTTTTATTTCAATTAGAATTTAAATTTGTGCAGCAAATGAAAATCAAAGATCATCAGATCTGGAGAGAGGATTTGATTAGGGGACAAAGGAGGAAAAAGACAGCACCGGATGAATGTCAGACGATAAAGAAAACAACAGACAGAAGACAGAAGGAAAGAAGGGAAGGAACACGTTTTGTTTCTCGTCAGAGAAAGAAGCCATGAGCTCCTTTGATTCAGAGAGGTAAATACCAATGATCTTAAGCCCAAAAACAAATTTAATCGCAACACACACAACCATACACAGCCTAAATATTTGATTAATCTATAAATCATCTTCATCATCATCATCATCATCATCATCATCATCACACATACACACAAGCTAATAATGATATAAGTATTATCTCCCACAGAGGTTAATGGAATATTGATTTTGGCATACAGGCGAGGAGATGAGGATATAGAGTTATATTTCATCTTCACTGCTTCTGCTTTTATTACATGTTTACCCATGTATCTATGTATGTACAGTATGTACATACATATACTGTTAAGTACTGTTAAGGCATACATGCATCTTCCCCTGGCAAGGAGTCCTGCTCAGGCCCACTTATTGGCTTCCCCGATAGAGCACATGTTGCGCCGCAGTAAATGCAGCCAACAAACCTGGTGGTTTAGATTTCCACGATTTTCAATGTGAAGAAAAGGCTGGATGACTGTGAAATGGAAACCTTCCTGTCTAATAAATGACTAAGGAGCATTAAACATCACAAGCTTTTGTTTTAAAGTCAGTCCAAAGTCAGCGTTGCATAGCATTTCCCAT